>NC_087206.1:55430425-55522925 GCF_015104395.2 Macrobrachium nipponense
AATAAATTGGAAGTCTCTAGCACAATATTTCGATTTATTGTGAATTTATGAAAAAAAAAAACATTTTCCTTACGTCCGCGCGGTAACACTTCCGAAAATATCATACGTGCGATTGTCGTAATGTTTGCACCATTTTTAATTAGCCGTTACATAAAGTTTTATATATGAAAATGTGCGCAATTTCATGTAGAATACAACAATAAATAATTGAAGGTTGTATCTTTTCTCATTTTCAAAATATTTGCATATAAATCACGATGAATAGAAAAAAACCACGTTCAATCAACTTTTGACTCTACCGAAATGGTCGAAAAACGCAATTGTAAGCTAAACCTCTTAGAGTAAATCTCTTAGAGTCTAGTAATATTCAGTCATTTATCTTCATTTTGAAACAAATTCAAAGCCTCTAGCACAATATTTAGATTTATGGTGAATTTAAAAAAAAAAAACTTTCCTTCCCTCCGTGCTCGGATTCTCCGCCGCAATTCTCCGAAATGCGTACGTCGCATTATCGTTATATTTGCTCCGTTTCATATTAGGCATTTCATAGAGTTTTATTTATGAGAATGTGCGCAATTTCATGTAGAATACAACCAAAAATAATTGAAGGTTGTAGCTTTTCTCATTTTTGAAATATTTGCATATAAAAAAAATAAAAAAATTCGACATTTGGTCAACTTTTAACGCATCCAAAATGGTCGAAAACTGCAATTGTAAGCTAAAACTCTTACAGTATAGTAATATTCAATCATTTATCTTCATTTTGAAACAAATTTGAAGTCTCTAGAACAATATTTAGATTTATGGTGAATTTTTGAAAAAAAAAAAAAATTTTACGTCTGCGCGTTAAGGGTTAACAGTATATTTCCCAATTGATCTTTGATCTATATTGATCTTTGATCTATAGCGAATAAAGTTATTACATTAAGATATCTCCTTTCTATTCTACATAACGCCATTTATAACAACTACGGTAATAGTGTATTGTAGTACGATGATTGAAATACAAGCCAAACGGATGTTATCCAATTCGGTTGTACTTAGAAAAAATAAAAAAAGTTTCTCGTTCGGTTGTTCATGGCTGTCACACGTTCATGCAACGAGTATAACGTTAAAACCATACTTTCATCATTCTCTTTTGCTGCTATTGAACATATCTAACTAGAAGATGGGATAAATTAGACTATTGTAAGTTGGTCTCTCATAAAATCGGACTGTCGTAAGACGAATTATCCTAACTTAAACACTACAGCTACCTGTACACTGTATAAACCTTATTATATCTTTACATACTCTAGACACCCAAAGGGTTAAAGCTAGGCTTTTTTCACTTGACAGTATTTATAATGCTATAATGTACTGTGCAGTTCTACTGTATAGTAAATTCTATAGTACTATACTGCTTGAAAATAATTTTACTTATTGCGCCATTGTGGGATTACGGCGCCTTTGACTGGTCTAGAGTTTCGAAAGAAGGTGTGCAGCGGCCGTAGGCTTTAAAATCGCTTAGGGTTGAAAATCACTTAGCGTCTGCGGCCAGGAACGGAACCCCTGCCACTAACTGAGGGCCGCCTGTATTAATATAATTTCAGAGTCATCTTAAACATTAGTACCCAGGAAGATATATACCAGGTATGGGTCCAAGTACATAAGACGGTACTTGTGGACAAGTACAAGTACTACTGAGAAAAAGAGCAAGTATAAGTATAGAAGATTTTCCTTAGACTTAAGTCAAAGTCCAAGTACTTGACAGTGTACTTAATTACAAGTACAATTATATTTCAGCAGATTTTCTATTATTATTAGTGATATGTTTGATTTAAAATCAATAGCAAATAGTATCTATAAAAATTCACATACAAACCTCTAATGGATAGAAAATTTGGTGTTATACTATAACAGTCTTTATAAAGAGATGCCTCCCAAAAGAATATACCTGATACCTATTTCTCACAGTATAAATCAGTGAACCTAAAGTACTGAAAAGAGGTGAAGTAATATTTGTAGGCTTTAATGAACAAGTGATCAAAATTGATCTGCCCACAGGTTAAGGTAATGAAAATTTTTTTTTTTTATTTTTCAATTTAATTTTACACTGCTACTCTTAATAATGTAATGCAAAGTAGAATTCCACTGCAAATGAAAAAAAGAATGTGATATTGTTCAGAGTAATTTATACAAAATTATGTTTTTCAGAAAAGTTGTAAAAATTATATTTCTCTCTGATACGATTACTAGTTCCCTATTATCTACCAGTAGAATTTATTATTGTATTTTACAAACATCACAGACTCAAAATTCTTGTTGCTTTTTACAAACATCACAAACTCAAAATTCTTGTCAGTAAGATGACATCTATCTGGGCAAAATACTTTTCCTGTAATACTGAAAATCCTCTCTACTTGGGCAGAAGAAGCAGCGAATGATAGGTACTTTTGTGCCATCTTAAGGGGACCGTCCGCTATGGCGGATAGCATGTCAACTTGAAAAAAAAAAAAGTTATTATTTGTATCTATGCAGAAACATGCCGTGCATGCTTTCCAGAAGTTTCAGCCAATTATTTTTACAAATCCTGAAGATATAGCAGTTTTTAAATGATGATGTCATCGTAACTGCGTCGTCTGTATGACTGAGTTTGACAGGATCGTTTTTGCGTGTTTATTTTTGCATATATACAGCGATTTTTTCAGATTTTTTTTCGAAATTCTCATACATCTGGTAGCAATGAACGGTAGTGTGAGAGCTGCTCAGAGCAGTATAGGCGAGACTCAGAGAATGACTCGGTTACTCCACAGACGTCAATGGAGTTGCATGCACTTAGGCACTTGCGTTTGGTTACTAGCTATTTACGTTGTTTTTACAACTTCTTAGTGAACTTATAGCAATGCCGAAGTTACCTAAGCTCAAGAAGGCTACTCAGCAACTAAGGCTAGCAAAATTAGCGAAGGCCAGGAGTGTGCTGAAAGAAAAACATGAAAATTCATTGTTATCAGTTCCCTCATTGTCTCATGTCATGCCATCAACATCATTGTCTCGTGTCACGCTTAGGGTATTAATACCACTTTTAAGGGGAGGACCAGGATCCTTGACGTAGAAATCAACAATAAAAGTACAAATAAAGTTATTATAATGATGATGTTTTGACTTTTCTAAGAAAAAAGTGAAAATTTACATAGCAAATCTTTGGGAGCTCATAACTCAAAAACATACTTATTCACATGTTGGTAGCCATTACTCGGTTATTTATTATCTAATTTTAGAGAGAAAGATACCATTGGAAAGAGGAATAAAAATACCATAATTCCTTGCGAGCCAATTTTTTCTTTCTTTTTTTTTTAATTTTTTTTGAGTAGACAAAAAAAAGAAAAAAAAATTCATAAAAAAAAAAATAAAAAATCAAAATTCTGTTCTCACAGAATTATTCCGTATATAAAGTAGTTTTTATGGTATGATTTTCAATACAACTGATGTCATATTAGCGGAGAAATCGCTACCTAAATTTTTTTAAAAATAATTTTTGCTAATAAAACTAAAATTTTATGCATTCAACTTACCTGTCAGATATATACTTAGCTATAGACTCCATCGTCCCCGATAGAAATTTGAATTTCGCGGCACACTCTACAGGTAGGTCAGTGATCTAACCGCCCCGCCGCTGGGTGGCGGGAATAGGAACCATTCCCGTTTTCTAAGTCAGATTTTCTCTATCGGCCGGGACATCAACATTGTTGTTGTTCCTTCTGATTTGATTTTCGTGTTTTTTCATCTCTATTGATCTTCTAAGCCGGTCGTTTTGGTGACGTATTGGATCTTTGGTTTGGCATACTCTTTCGTGGACTGTTATTTGGACTTGGTTTTTGGAATTTTCTCATAATGTCGGATTCTAGCTTTGCGGTTAGAAGACAGTGTGTAAATGAAGGATGCATGGTGAGGCTACCGAAAGCTTCAATAGATCCTCACACAGTTTGTAAGGGGTGTAGAATGAATGAATGCTCTATATCTAACACCTGTGATGAATGTGTAGGTTTGAATGAGGAAGAATGGAAGAATTTAAATTCCTATTTAAGGAAATTGGATATGGATAGGGCTAGGAATGCTTCCTCCAGAAGCGTAAGTAGGTCTCGTTCTAACGAGTCAATTAAATTACCTAACCCTAAACCTGTATCATCATCTTCTTGTACTAAGACTGCAAATCCAGCAACGGAAATTGCAGATCTTAAAGGATGGAATGTCAAATGCTAACTTTACAAGGTAAGCACAGAGATAGAGATTTAAGTGTCCCTAGTGCAGTGGAGGGTGCGTCTGATCGGCTTCATCTCGCTCCCAGGCCTAGACCTCTTCCAAGCTCACAGGCCCAGAGGAGAAGGAATGTCAAAAGCCTTACGGAGGTTATGGAGAATCCCCACCGATCAGGCGTCCCCTCGGCAGATTCTGTGACGACCCGAACTGCCAAGGATCGCTATCGAAAAAGCATCCTAAAACAGTGTTTTTCGTCTTCAGATTCTTCACCTAATGTAAGGGGCTGGATCTCTGATGAACTGTCACGCCCCTTAAAAAGGAGTTGGAAGGCTCCCAACGTTGAATTCAAGCCCTGAGCTTTTCTCCGATGGATCTCCATGCGAAAGGAAGAAAACCAAGTTAATTCCTAAGTGCAAATCGGAGTCCCCTTCCTCTTCTAGACCTCCTTCACCTGCATCGGGAAAGGAAAAAGAGAATGCTGCTGCAAAAATCCTACTAAATGTACAGGAGCAGCTCTCCGCTTTAGTAGGAGTTTTTACGAAGGAGACTCCCAGAAGAAAGGACTCTTTCCTTCCGATAAAGAGAACTAAAGGAAGGAAAGAAGGATCTAACATAAAAGTTGCAGATTCTCCTCGGATGAGTGTGAAGAATGCGCCAAAAGCGCCAGCCTGGCGCAATGCGCCAAATGCGCTAGAAGAGCCATATGAGCCTGAAGAGCCAGAAGCGCCACCCTGCCGAAATGCGCCAGAAGCCCCATTCTGGCGCAATGAGCCACGAGCGCCAACCTGGCGCAATGAGCCACAAGCGCCAGCCGGGCGCAATGAGCCACAAGCGCCATCCAGGCGTCAGAATATACGGACTTCTTCCAAAAGACAGTTAACCAGGAGGATTTGTCTAGCTTTCGGAAGGATAAGCCCTTACCTGACAGGGACTCTAGGTGCCGCACAGGCGGCCGTAGCCCTTGTCAGGATAGGGTTGGTTCCGTTGAGAGCGATAGGAGAGGACATCCCTTCCTCTGACAGGAGAGAAAGATGTCGCACAGGCGGCCGTCGCTCTTGCCAGGAGAAGGATAATGTCGTGTTGCAGGGTCAACCTATCTCTCGTAAGGACGCAAGTTGTCGCACAGGCGGCCGTCGTTCTTGCGAGAGTGGGGCAGATGTTGCAAGAGACTCATCCCCTATCGAAAACAAACAATCCTCTTCGGAAATGGAATTGGATTTGGAAGAAGTTTCGGATTCGGAAGATCATACGGCTCCAGGCTTGTCAGATTATAAGACGCTGGCAGCCCTCTTACTTCAAGAGTTTGGGGACTCATTAAGCCCTACTGCTCCGCCTTCTCCGAGGTCTTTGTTTACAAGCACTAAGGTCTCGAAGTCATCATCTTTCATTAAGATGAAACCAACCATTTCCATGAATAAGGCTCTTCGATTTGTAGGAAATTGGTTTAAATCCAAGGAGAAGGCGGGGAAGACCGTCTTTGCCTGCCCTCCTTCCAAACTTTCAGGAAAGAAGGGAATCTGGTTCGAGACGGGCGAATCACTGGGTCTAGCTCTCCCTATCACTGCCGAAGCAGATTTTTTTAATCTGGTAGACTCTTCAAGGAGACAAGCCTTGTCATCAGCAAAGATCACATGGGGGACTTCTGAGATGGACCATCTCCTCAAGGGATTGTTTAATGTCTGAGAAGTCTTTAACTTCTTAGACTGGTCCCTTGGGGTGTTGGCCAAGAAGACTCAAGAGAAGGAATCTCTTAGCCCAGAAGTCCTTTATAGTGTACTGTCCTGCATGGTACAAAGCGGTTCAAGATGGATCAGGAGAGGTGGCCTCGCTTTTTGGAACTGGAATTCTGAAAGAAGAGAGTCTTGTTTAGTTCCTTTCTGACGAAAGCAGTTACTCCTATCCAGAGGCATCTCTTCTTTATGCTCCTCTTTCGAATCAATTGTTTCCTGCACAACTAGTGGAAGGACATATCACATTCTTTGACGGAAAGGCCACGCAAGATCTCTTGGCCCAATCTGCAAAGAAATCAAGGACCTCTGTTCCTGTAAAGAGAGATGACGTACTCCACAACAGCCCTTTCGAGGGAACTCCTCTTCCAGACCCTCCTTTAAGAAGAGCGGTAGAATACAGAAGAGAGGTAGGTCTTCATTCAGACCTATCAAGAAAAACAAAATGAGACTCCAGTCCTTCAAGCACCGGTAGGGGCCAGACTTCGGAAAGAAATTTTTCCGAAGAATGGACCCTCTGAGAGAGCAGAAAAGATGGTCCCTTTCAGTGGTAACGAAGGGATATCTGATCCCCTTTCGAGATAGTCCTCCCTTAACAACGATCCCGAGGGAACTGTCAGCCCAATACAGGGACCCTGCCAAGAAAGAAGCATTATTGCAACTGGTAGAGCAGATGTTGCAAAAGGAGGCTATCGAATTGGTTCGGGATCCGCATTCCTGAGGATTCTACAACCGTCTTTTTCTGGTCCCGAAATCCTCGGGAGGGTGGAGACCGGTCCTGGATGTGAGCGCATTGAACCGATTTGTAGAGAACACAAAGTTCTCTATGGAAACATCGAAATCGGTTTCTTGCGGCTCTTCATCCAGGAGATTGGATGGTCTCCTTAGATATACAGGATGCTTACTTTCATGTTCCCCTGCATCCATCATCGAAGAAATATGTCTTCGATTCATGATGCAGGGAAAAACGTATTTCCAATTCAAGGAGCCCTATTGCTTCGGCCTGTCTACGGCCCCTCAAGTGTTCACGAGACTAATGACGAATGTTGCGAGATGGCTACATCTAAAATGGATAAATATCCCTTTACCTAGACGATTGGCTAATAAGAGCAAAATCGGAACTTCAGGCTTGAAGGACTGGAGCGACTTTAGAGTGACCCCAACAATCTGGGACTACTCGTGAACCTCGAGAAATCACAATTGATCCCCAGACAGAACATAGTCTATCTGGGGATACAGATGGATTCTCGGGGTTTTCGGGTGTTTCCATCGCAAGAGAGAATTGCTCGAGGCTTAGAAAAAATCTCTAACTTCTTAGGGAAAGAAACGGGACCTCGGCGAGGGAATGGCTCGCAGTGTCTGCTGGGCACCCTTCCTCGTTAGAGCAGTTCATTTCCCTAGGGAGATTAAATCTCAGACCTCTGCAGTTTTATCTCAGACAAATGTGGAGTCAAAAAACAGGAGACCTGTCAGACTGTTTTCCCATTCAACAGGGGATAAAGTCCAACCTAAAGTGGTGGTTAACCCCATTAATAAAGAACGAAGGGGTGTCCCTCTTGATTCAGAACCCTCACCGAGTGTTGTTTTCCGATGCCTCGGAACAGGTTGGGGAGCAACACTGGGCCCAAGGAACTGGCAGGTACTTGGACCAAGGAACAGGCTACACTGCACATCAATGCGAAGGAACTCCTGGCTATTCATCTAGCCCTGGAATACTTCGAAGCGGAAGTCAGAGGAGTGGTAGTTCAAGTCAATTCCGACAATACCACAGCTCTGGCTTACATCCGGAATCAAGGGGGCACTCACTCTTTCTCACTGTACGAAATAGCGAGAGATCTATTGACCTGGACAGAGGAACGGGGCATAATTCTGCTGACAAGGTTTGTTCAGGGTGTAAAAAACCTAAGGGCAGACAGGTTGAGCAGAAAGAACCAAGTACTCCCGACAGAGTGGATGCTCCACTCAGAAGTATGCAGACAACTGTGGTCCCTCTGGGGAAGACCCCGGATCGACCTGTTTGCCACGTTCCTCTCCAGGAAGATAGACAACTTCTGCTCTCTAGAAGATCCCAGAGCCACGGCGATCGATGCTTTCCTCATGGACTGGTCAGGCATAGACGCCTACGCCTTTCCCCCATTCAAATTGCTGGGGGAAGTACTAAGAAAGTTTGTGGCATCGACGGGAACAAGATTAACTCTTAATTGCTCCCTTCTGGCCTTCCCGAAACTGGTTCACAGAGGTACTGGAATGGACGGTGGACTTCCCCAGATCTCTACCAAAAAGGACAGATCTGCTCAGACAACCCCACTTCGAGAGGTTCCACAAAAACATCCAAAGTCTCTCCCTGACTGCCTTTCGACTATCGAAAGACTGGTCAGAGCGAGAGACTTTTCAAAGAAAGTTGCAACTGCAATTGCTAGAGCCCGCAGAGCCTCTACCTTGCGGGTCTACCAATCGAAGTGGGAAGTTTTCCGTAGATGGTGTAGGTCGAAGAAGCTCTCCTCTTCCAATACCTCTGTGACCGAAATCGCTGATTTTCTCCTCTTCTTAAGAGAAGAGTTGAAGTTAGCTGTATCCACTATCAAGGGATATAAGAGCATGCTCTCAGCTGTTTTTAGAAACAGGGGACTGAATTTGGAAAATAATAAAGATCTTCATGATCTCATCAGGTCTTTCGAGACTTCTAAATTGAGATCATCTATTCCCCCGATTTGGAACCTTGACGTAGTCCTAAAATTCTTGATTTCGGACAGGTTCGAACCTCCAGATAAAATCTCATTCAGAGATCTTACTAGTAAATGTATATTTCTGTTGGCCCTCGCAACTGCTAAGAGGATCAGTGAATTACAAGCTTTGGACTCTCGGGTGGGTTTTAAAAAAGACTCCGCTGTTATTTCTTTCCAGGATCTATTCCTAGCAAAGAATGAGAACCCTTATAAACCTTGGCCTAGAAGTTTTGAAGTCAAGGGACTCTCTTCTCTAGTAGGTAGAGAGTTGGATCGGTCCCTTTGCCCAGTCAGGACCTTGAAGTTCTATCTAAAAAAGAAGACACAGCTTCAGGATGTCTACAGTCTTTGGTGTTCGGTAAGAAACCCCAAAAGACCTATGTCAAAGAACGCACTGGCGTTCTTTGTCAGAAATGTGATAACCGAAGCTCACAGGGATTGCCAAGAGAACTCTTTAAAGCTGCTGAGAGTAAAAGCTCACGAAGTCCGGGCTGTGGCAACTTCCCTTTCTTTCACTAAGAATATGTCAATGAGAAACATTTTAGCAGCAACTTATTGGAGGTGCAATTCAGTATTTGCATCCCACTATTTAAAGGATGTTAGAGTAACATACGAAAAATGTTTTTCTCTTGGACCGTATGTATCAGCGGATACTATGCTGGGAAATGGAGCAGATGCTGATCCTTAATTTTGTTTTTGTGTTTTTAATGATTATTTGTAATATTGTTGTCGAGTTGTGGGTTGCTTGAAAGGATTTTCGGGGATGACTCCTTTCAGTTGTAGTACTAACCCCAATTAGGATCAGGTGATCGGGATTAGTGTCGTGCTCTATGATCATGCCAATAGGCAAGGTGTTTTGTCATGTAAGTGGATAGGACCCCATTGACAAAGATCCTAAGGTTCTGTCATGTAAGTAGGTAAGACCCATGTAACAGACCATCAAGAACTCTTAGCATGAGGTCACTACCTCGCTGAGGCTCTTGAAGCGATACAGGCTCCTAGGCAGTAGCCATGAAGTCTTTCGCTAACACAGGTAGGAACCAAGGTTTTTAATTTTTATTACCTACAACATATGTTGTTTCCTGTCTATTCAGTAAATTAGCTGTCTCTTACCCTCCGCCAAAGGTGCCAATCAGCTAAGTATATATCTGACAGGTAAGTTGAATGCATAAAAATGTTATTGTCATGATACAATAAAGTTTTATGCATACTTACCTGGCAGATATATACGATTAATGGCCCACCCGGCCTCCCCTCAGGAGACAGGTGGAAGAGAAAATCTGTCTTAGAAAACAGGAATGGTTCCTATTCCCGCCACCCAGCAGCAGGGCGGTAGATCACCTGACCTACCTGTAGAGTGTGCCGCGAAATTCGAATTTCTATCGGGGACGACGGAGTCTATAGCTAAGTATATATCTGCCAGGTAAGTATGCATAAAACTTTATTGTATCATGACAATAACATGTTTTTGCTCAAATGACTTGAAATTTTTGTATGATGAAGATATTATATATATCTAAAACATTTATGGAAATTATGTATTTTGTATAATAAACAAAAAAAGTACACAACATAGCGGACGGTCCCCTTAACATGAGTTGGAAATTTTTCTCTGTGGCCTTTCCCGTATACTTGCACATCTGTCTTCTGAAATGCATGGCTGACTCGGGTATCATTGTCCAACGGAGTTACCCATAACAATAAACAGTTTCCTACGTTTTCGTTCGGTTGAGCTGTGTAGGTCCTAGTGTAGCTTTTGTATGGTCTTTGGCAAGATCCATGCTTGCATGAAGTGTAGTACCGTATATTTCGGCGTATAAGTCGACCCTTTAGCCCCCAAAAATCATGCCAAAATTAGGGGGCCGACTTATCTAACAGTAACAAAAAGTGAATCTTTATTATTTTGGCATATCAGTACAGGAATCCAGGCTTTACAGTTGGCTATTAACAATGACAGCCTTGTTGAGGTAACTATGTATGTAAATACCAGTATTAAAAACATTTCACACTGTAATACGACAATAATAATACATTAGAACATCCATTACCTTAAATAAAATGAAAAAAAATCTAAGTAACTTGAAGAAACCCTAATCGCACAGCAAGCGTAAACATTGCGTAGCCATTTGTAGTACAGTAATTGAGAAGGATACGTTAACTCTGACAGTTTTGTATTTACCGGGGTATTTTTCAAAAACACTTATGGTATGAAATCTTTATTTATCACTTTATGAAATAAAAAAAAATTGTATGTAATAGTAAATATGTATTTAAAATCCTTCAAAATTACTTGAGTCATCGTCACTTGAATTAAACAATTCATCAATCAAATTATCATTCACGGTTTCAGCATAAGGATCCCAGTTTAAATCTGGTGAATCAATTGCAGGTTCGTTTTCCCTCAAATGAGCCTGTTTATGACATAGAAGAACCAATGGTCAAGGAATTTTCCAACATAATAAAATACCGGGACGTCGTTTTAACAACCCAATCAAAATATTAACTTGAGTGGCAGTTTGTACATACATATATACGTAGGCTGTTATGCAGCATTAGTTAGCGCTTTGTTTGTTTACATTAAACTCGAGTAACATATCTTTCGTTTCGTCATTTCTAATCATATTTGCCGGTATTCATCTTTTATATATTACACAGATTTGTTAATATACCGAGTATATTTCCTGTATTTCTTATGGTAAGTAGAGCAACATATGTACCGTAATTACATTCAGGATATTTTATATACGTTTTACCCTGCTGCTTATTTTGAGCGTACGGTTGGCCTCACATTTTATAGGTCGACTAATATACCCGATATTAGTTAAAATCATACAAATTTACTCAGAATTGGGGGGTCGACTTATCTTCCGGTCGACTTATACGCCGAAATATACGGTATCTTTGGATATAAACTGGGCTGCAATTATAACAGAGAACTTACAATTCACCTTTTCCTCTTCTTCAGCACATCAGTCTAATTTAAATCTTGGATTAGAATAGTTGCTATTTGATATATTCTCCATTCTTCATTTGCCTGGAGGCATTTCTGTAATAATCTCTTCAATCCAAATACCAAACCACTGTTATACTTAGATTGCATTGTCTCTTAAGTGACACTTGAGCCCTCGCTCACATGGAATAACTGGGCTAAAGGACACAGAATTCTGAGAGAGAGAGAGAGAGAGAGAGAGGAGAGAGAGAGAGAGAGAGAGTTACAAGGATTAGGATGGCTCAAAGACTTGTTAGTCCATCTGAGACATTGTGTGCTCGCTTATCTGTAGGAGCAGGTTTTACTGTTCATTCAGTGTCCAAATGATTTTCTCTAGCTTTCTTTTAAACTCTTCCACACTGTTATTGTTTACAACTTCTGGTGGCATTTTATTCCACGTGTCACATATCTTGTCTGTAAAGAAGTTCCCACATTGGGTTATGTTGTATCTCTTCAGTTCTAGTTTCCATCCATTATTTCTTGTCTGGTTTTTATTTAATGTAAATAGGTTACTGTCTACTTTTGTTATGCCTTTAAGTGTTTTAAATGTTTCTATTAGTTATCCTTGCAATTGTTGTGTTTCTAAGCTATACATGTTCAGGCTCTCTAGTCATTTTCGGTAACCTATTTGCCTGATGGATGGAATTAACTTTGTGGCTCTTGTTTGTACCCCTTCTAATCTATTTATGTCCTTCCTTAGTGTTGGTGACCAAAACTGTACTGCATATTCAAGATGAGGTCTAACTATTGATGTGTAGAACTGCACCACCATTTTCTTATTTCTGTATTTGAACTGCCTCTTTATGTATCCCACTAGTTTCTGTGCTTTATTTTCAGCTTTTATGCACTTTTGTGGATTTTAAGTCCTCGGTAATAATGACTCCGAGGTCCTCCTCTTGTTCTTCAAAATTTATGTCACTCCCAAGCAGTATGTAGCTGGCATGAGGGTTGTTTGTTTCTATTTGCAACACTTTACACTTATCCAAGTTGAAAGGCATTTGCCCTTTTTTTTTTACCTATTTTCATTAGATCATTTCTTAAGCTTTCTACTACATCTGGGTCTGCTGCATTTATACCTAGTTTGGTGTTATCTGCAAATTTTGCTATCCTGCTAGTTAAGCCTATATCAGTGTCATTAATGTAAATATAAAACGAGAGGGCCAAGGAGAGAACCCTGAGGAACTCTGCTTGTTACATCTGCCCATTCTGATTCTTCACTATTTATTACGACTCCATTTTCTACAAGTTAGCCAGTCTTCAATCCAGTCTGCTATTAACCACAATTCCTAAAGCTCTAACTTTTGTCATTAATTTCTTGTGTGGAACTTTGTCAAAGGCCTTTTGGAAATCTAAGTAGAGTATATCTATTGCTCTACTACTGTCATAAATACCAAGCATGTTATGAAAAAACTTCCAAGAGGTTTGATAGGCAGGATCTGTTTTGACTGAAACTGTGTTTTCTGTTTAGCAACAAGTTGTTTCTATCAATGTGATCACAATTTGGTCTGCAGTTAAGGACTCCTAAATCTTGCAAACAACCGACGTTAGACAGATTAGTCTATAATTTCCCGGCTCTTTTCTTAGACTTTTTTTTGTAAACTGGGAGCACATTACCTAGTTTCCATCCTTTTGGTGCCTTTCTGTGTTCAGAACTTTTTTTGTAGAGTATATAGGTGAGGAACTCTCTCCTCTTTTAGCTATTTAATTTCTCTTGGATGAATCCCATCCAAGCCAGGAGATTTGAACTTGTTGAGTTTGTATAAATTTTTTTTTAATGTCTTCTGTAAATATTATTTCGTCCAGTGGTTCTGCCCCTTCATATTTAATAGCAGGTCCCCGGTATTGAGGTAGTGTCTTCAATTGTGAAAACACCAGTAAAAAACTTTTCAATATCTCTGCTTTTTCTAAGCCTGAGTTCACCATGAGTTCACCAGGTTACCTCTATTGTCCCTTAGGGGACCTATGCCATTTTTTATTGGTTTCTTACTATGAAAATGCGCAAAGAATTCTTTTGAGTTTTCTTTACAAACTGATGCAACTGTCTTATTCTCATTTACCTTTGCATTTCTTACTAATTTGTCCACCAATTTACAGAGTTCTTTATGCCTGCTTGCTTCTACTGGTGTAGGGTGTGGGTTCATTGATTTGTGCAATCTGTCTCTTTCTCTTATTTTATTTTTAATTTCTCTGTTGAACCACTTAGACTGAGGGTTGCCATTTGTTAGTATTTGCCTTAAAGGTATACTACATCTAGAACGTTTTGTGTGTTCCTCTAGAAAGGCTTCCCAGTACTTATCTATGCCTATGTTCTCATCATACTCTAGATTTTTAACGTACTTCTTTAGCTTTTTTAGGTCTTGTCAACAGTAGTCTAATCTCATTAATATCATCTCCTTTTCATGTTGAACATTAATTTGAAATTAGATCATTTTATGGTTGCTTTTGCCTAGATTTGCACCTACTGAAAGGTCAGACACTAGATTATCTTCTGTTGATAGGATGATGTCTAGTATGTTGTTTCCTGGGGTATGTTTGTCAACCCATTGGTGGAGGAATTCATTTTTTACAATATCTAAAATTCTCTCCTTCTACGTTTGATGCGGAGGTCATCATTTCCCAATGTACTGCTGCATTGAAGTCTCCCATAATTATGCAGAGTTTGTTGTTTATCTCTTGTCCTGGTAGTGCATACAGCTCCTCATCAGACTTTTGTGATTGGTGGGGCAGTCTGTACACTAGTATTAGAGTTAAATTCTTCCCTAGACTGTTTATATTTAATGTATGCCAATCACTTCTTGCATGGTTGTAATGTTACACTTTCTTGGACTGAGGTGGTCCCTAACATATAACACAACACCTCCACTTTTTTTTTTATTGAGTCCCTATTTTTTTTTAATAATTTATATCCAGCTATCTGCTACTCTTCTACAAAGTCTTTTGTTGCCTCTTGTATCGATGTTTTTGTTATACCTATTATGTCTAATTCTTCACTTGTTACCAATGCTTTGAAGAGATCTACTTTGTACCGAATAGATTGTGCATTAAACTGCACCACTCTGAGGGAATTTTCTATCTTCTCTTTTGTCCTCTGTGGCTTTATTAGTATCCCTCACTGTCACTGTTGCCTGCAGTGTTATTACTAACCAGATTCTGGGAGTTTTCTGACTTCGTCTCTTGAAAATTCAGTTCACTGAGATGTTTCATGAGGTTTTCGTTGAGAAGGTTTCCTATTAGTTGTGAGCCTTCCAGATTCAAGCAAGTTCCATCTCTTTTATATAGTTTTTTATTCCCTATAAATCTGTTGCAAAAGTTTACAAACCTAACACCTTTTTCTTGGCATATTAGCTTCAGTCTGCCATTACATTGGTTCTGGGCAAAAGTCCTGTAAGAATGCCGTTATAAGTTTTCTCATGGATGTTCTCTACAACATTCATCAGGTTGGCTACAAGACCTTCTGTCTGGCCAATTCTTCCATCTTTTAGAAACAAGTCATTTCCTCCTCCCTGCACTATGATTTCACTTTTTCTATTATGTACCTTGATTTTTTTTTCACTGCCTCGGCGACCTTTTTTGTTTCTGCACCTGGGTAAGAATTAACTTTTCTCTTACTTTTATTTTTGGCCACAAACTTGAAGCCCTGATCGTTTGCTAACGAGTCTCCTGTTAAGATTTTTTCCTCTTCTGCTTCTGAGAGCACAGCAGATCTATTTGTGGTGTTGATTCTTTTAGCGGGACAATTGTGTTTTCTACCTCCTATCACTCTTCTACCAATATCTCTATTGAATTCATCATTTTTATCCTTGTAAGTCCCACAACCTCAGAGCCGTGGTGGTCATTCATTACACAAAGGAACAAGATTAACTGGGCACAATAGCAACACCATTTCTGTATCCCCAGTTGCTCCAGGATCCTTCCAATCCCGATCTTTGGAAACCTGCAAGCATCTGCCCTGTGTTACTTAAAGAGGTTCCAAAGCCTCTGTTCTGACACATGAGGTAGCTGTCAGCTCCTTACACTAATTGTATGTCTAAGCATTATTTTGTTCATGCCACTTACCTGACAGATATATATATATAGCTGTATTTTCTGAAGTCTGACAGAATTTCAAAACTCGTGGCACACGCAGTGGGCGGCCAGGTGGTAGTACCCATTCCCGCCGCTGGGAGGCGGATATCAGGAACCATTCCCATTTTCTATTCATATTTTTTTCTGTCACCGGTCGGTAAACTACTGTTTACAGACCTCCGCCTAGGATTTTTTGGATTTGACTCGCATTTAAGTATCTGATTGATTTTTGGTATTGATTTTGGATTGTTGGATTGGCATACGCGATAGTGGACCGTTTTTTGACTTTGGATTGGCTTTTCTGTAAACGTGATGTCTGGATCAAGTGCAGTGAGTTTCAGAGTGTGTGTGAGGAGTGATTGTAAGGTGAGGCTACCGAAATCATTGGTAGACCCCCACACATTATGTATGAGTTGTAGGGGGCATGTTTGTTTGGTGAATGATCGGTGCAATGAATGTGATGGATTGACTGATGATGATTGGAGGATGTATGATTCCTATCGGCGTAAATTGGAACGCGATAGGATCAGGAGGTCTTCCTCCAGGAGTGGTTCGACCAAAGGTAAGGGTGCTAATATTTCTCCTGCTATAACACCTGTAGATTTTGCATCTCCTAAACCTGTGTTGTTGCCTTCGGGCCCTGAATCTGTGTCGGGAGAAGGTAATGCCCTTTCCCTTATTTTGGAGTCTCTACGTACTCTAGAGACCAAAGTGAAAGCCTTGGAAACTGGCTCAGTGCAAGTGCGTGATCGTGCCCCCAGTGTTGTGGAGGGGGCATCAGATCGGCCCCATAATGCCTCTAGGCCTAGACCGCTATCGGACTCCCAGGAATCAGGGAGGGGATATGTCGAAAGCCGCAAGAGGGTTACGGGGGCTCCCCACCGATCTGGCGTCCCTTCGGCAGGCCTTGTTGCAAAGTCCCAGGCTGTCAAGGAGCGCGCACAGGCACGTATCCTTAAGGACTGCTTTTCGTCCTCCGAAGCGTCCTCCCCACGCAAGGGGTGGAGCGTTCGGAGAGACTCTCGTCCGCTGAAAAGGACGTTTCATGTTGAGGACGCTTCACGTCCCGTATCGCCACTTTCTTCGGATGCTTATGACGCTTTTCCGCCTCAGAAGAGAGGTAAAATCTCATCCTCGAGGACGCTGGGTTCGCGCACATGCGCGTATCCCTGAGAAGCAGGTAGCTGTACCTGTGAGAAGGAAGGAGGCGTCCCCTCGCCCCTCGTCTTCTCACAGGATCAGCCCTGCTCCCTCTGTTCGTTCCTCTCCAACGAAGAACATTCTTTTGTCCCTTCAGGACCAGTTATCGACGCTTATGGCTCAGCTCAGAGGACTCACCCAGCAGCAGTCGAGCCTAAGCGGAGGAAGGACCTTAGGCTGCCCGTCAAGAGGACGAAGCAGTCTCCTTCTCCCTCTCCTCGCTCGTCTCTTTCGCTGATTGCGTCTCCTTCGGCGATTCGCCGATCTCGTTCGCCCGCTAAGAAGACGGGTCGTCAGGACGCTTTCGTTCCCTCTCAACGTCATGGGCAGGCTGCTTGCCGTGATTATCGAGAGGACGCTCAGGACGCTTTTGAGTGCGCTCAGGACGCTTTTGAGGACGCTCAACAGGACGCTTTTCAGGACGTTTCGGAGGACGCCGAGCAAGAAGACGACGTGCACCAGGACGCTGGGTTGCACGCACAGGCGCGTATCCCTGAGAAAAAGTCTACCCTTTCGTTGAAGAAACGTAAGGACGCTTCTCTTGGAAGTAAGGCTGCCTCGGTCGTCGCTAAGGACGCTCATCGCCGTCAGGACGCTCTGCCTCCTTCGAGCGGTAAACGCCACAAAGAAGACAGCCTAGATAAGGCTTCTACATTTAAACATCGGGGGTCTTTGATTAAGGCAAGACCCGATAGACGTACGCCCTCTCCGGAGAGGCGGTCTCCTCTTCTGATTAGGGAAGAAGGAGAATTGAGTAGTCCTGCTGACTCTGTTGAAGAGGAACCTTCTGCTGCCTCTTCAATCTCGGACTATAAAGTTCTTGTGCGGCTGTTGCGCTCGTCCTTCGGGGACAAGTTCAGCCTGCAGCTCCCAAGTCTCCTCCTTCGCAGTTTTCATCCTCGAAGACATGTAAGACCCCGGAGTTGGTCGAAATGAAGACTTCGCTCTCCACTAAGCGCGGGCCTTCAAGAAACTCCAAGACTGGATGGAACGAAGGAAGGATCAAGGCAAGACAACTTTCGCCCTTCCTCCCGCTAGACTCAGCGGTAAAGGAGGTATGTGGTATGAAACCAAAGGAGACGTGGGTGTGAGAATCCCTTCTTCAGCTCAAGGGGATTTCTCCAGCTTGGTGGATTCTCAGAGGAGGTCCCTTTTATCCACTGCTAAAGTGACCTGGACCCCTACGGAGACAGACCATCATTTGAAGGGGCTGCTGCGGACTCTTGAAGTCTTCAACTTCCTGGACTGGTGCTTGGGAGTTCTAGATCTGCAATCTAGAAGCCCAGAGTCTCTTAGTCTGGGGGAGCTGTCCAGCGTGCTATCATGCATGGGCAAGGCCGTCAGGGATGGTTCAGAGGAGCTTGTCTCTCATTTTGGGACTGCCTTCCTGAAGAAGAGAGCTTTACTGTGTAACTTCACGGCTAGATCTGTTACTCCAGCTCAGAAAGCGGAGCTGCTCTTTTCTCCTCTTACGAGCCATCTCTTCCCCCAGACTTTGTTTAAGGACCTGGCAAGCAGTTTGCAAGAAAAAGCAACACAGGACCTCTTAGCCCAGTCCTCGAGACGTCCGGCAGTTCCTTCCACTTCTTCGTCTTTTGTGCGACAGCCGAAGAAGGTTAAGCCCTTTCGTGGGGCTCCTCCCTCGAGAGCAGCTCCTCGAGGGAGAGGGCTTGCAAGAGGAATTGCTTCCTTCAAACCCAAGCCATCCAAGTGAGACGCATGTCCTTCAGACACCAGTCGGAGCCAGACTGAAGTCCTTTGCGGGAGCATGGAGAGAGAGAGACACGGACCCTTGGTCCCTCAAGATCGTGGAGCAGGGGTACAAGATCCCCTTTTTAGATCTTTCTCCTCTTTCTACGACTCCCAGAGACCTTTCTCCATCTTATCAGGGAGAAAAGAAACAAGTGTTGTTCGATCTTTTACAACAGATGATCGAAAAAAGAGCGGTGGAGCAAGTCGCGGACCTGGGGTCTCCAGGCTTTTACAACAGGATTTTCCTAGTACCAAAGCAGTCGTCGGGTTGGCGTCCAGTCCTAGATGTAAGCAGGCTCAATCTTTTTGTGGAAAAGACCAAATTCACGATGGAGACACCTCATTCTGTTCTGGGAGCCTTGAGACCGGGCGACTGGATGGTGTCCTTAGACCTGCAGGACGCGTACTTTCACATCCCGATCCACCCTCTTTCAAGAAAGTACCTAAGATTCGTCTTGGGCAAAAAAGTGTGGCAGTTCAGAGCTCTTTGTTTCGGCCTGACCACGGCTCCAATGGTGTTCACCGTAGCCATGAAGAATGTGGCGAGGTGGCTACACTCTTCAGGGATAAGAGTTTCCCTTTACCTCGACGACTGGCTTATCAGAGCGTCGTCGAGAGAAAAGTGTCTGAAGGACTTGCAGTTCACGTTAGCCCTAGCGAAGTCCCTGGGACTTCTTGTCAACCTCGAAAAGTCGCATCTGACCCCGACACAGTCCATCGTGTATCTGGGGATTCAGATGGATTCAGTGGCTTTTCGAGCGTTTCCGTCCCAGGAACGTCAGCGGCTAGGATTAGAGAAGATCTCAGCCTTCTTGGGGACAGAAACTTGCTCGGCGAGGGAATGGATGAGTCTGCTGGGCACCATTTCCTCGCTGGAAAGGTTTGTTTCCTTGGGAAGACTGCACCTCAGGCCTCTCCAGTTTTTCCTTGCGGACGAATGGAAGGCCAAGGACAATCTCAATGTGATCTTGAGAATCTCGCAATCAATAAAGAGCCATCTAAGATGGTGGTTCGATCCACAGAAGCTACAGGAGGGCTTGTCCCTAAAGTCTTCTGAGCCCCGACCTAGTGTTGTTCTCAGACGCTTCCATCGCGGGCTGGGGAGCAACACTAGGAGGGGAGGAAGTGTCAGGCTCCTGGAGGGGAGGAAGTGTCAGGCTCCTGGAGAGGGGAACAGGCAGCCTGGCACATAAATGTCAAAGAGCTAGCAGCGATCTTTCTGTCTCTGCAATTCTTCGAAGGGAGTTTGATGAACAAAATCGTTCAAGTAAACTCCGACAATACCACAGCACTCGCTTATTTAAAGAATCAGGGAGGAACACACTCCAGGATTTTGTTTCACCTGGCGAAGGAGATTCTGCTGTGGTCGAAAAGAAGAAAGGTTACGATCCTGACGAGGTTCATTGCAGGAGTGCAAAACGTCAGGGCGGACCTTCTCAGTCGTCGGGAACAAATCCTACCGACGGAATGGACCTTACACAAAGACGTGTGTCGAGACCTTTGGAAGTTGTGGGGACGTCCTCTGGTCGACTTATTCGCGACGTCGAGGACCAAGAGGCTTCCTCTGTATTGCTCCCCGGTCCTAGATCCAGAAGCGATCGCTGTGGACGCGTTGCTATGGAGTTGGACGGGCCTAGACCTGTATGCCTTCCCGCCATTCAAGATCATGGGGGAAGTCATGAGGAAGTTTGCGGCTTCAGAAGGGACGAGGTTGACCCTGATCGCCCCGATGTGGCCAGCGAGAGAATGGTTCACAGAGGTCATGTCTTTCCTTGTAGACTTTCCAAGGACGTTGCCCTGGAGGAAAGATCTACTCAAACAGCCTCACTTCGAAAGGTATCACCAAAACCTCTCCGCTCTGGGTCTGACTGCGTTCAGACTATCGAAAAGTTGGCCAGGGCGAGAGGTTTTTCGAAAGCAGCTGCGAGAGCAATCGCAAATGCAAGACGTGCATCTGCAAGAGCTGTATACCAATCGAAGTGGGCTTCCTTCAGGGCATGGTGTAAAAAGGAGGGAGTTTCCTCTTCCACGACCTCTGTGAACCAGATAGCCGATTTTCTGCTCTTTCTCAGGAATGTGCAGAAATTAGCAGTCCCTACCATTAAGGGATATAAGAGCATGTTGTCAGCGGTTTTTAGGCACAGAGGCCTGGACCTTTCGGACAGCAAAGATATCCATGATCTCTTAAAATCTTTTGAGACTTCGAAGATTCCCCAAACGAGACCGCCTTCATGGAACCTTGACGTAGTTCTTAGGTTCTTAATGTCAAGTCCTTTTGAACCTCTTCAAGCAGCGTCTCTTCGGGACTTGACAAGTAAGGCTCTTTTCCTAACTTCTCTGGCGACAGCTAAGAGAGTTAGTGAAATACAAGCTTTTAATCATCTAGTGGGATTCAAAGGAGACAACGCTGTCTGCTCTTTGAGCCCAACTTTCTTGGCAAAGAATGAAAATCCTTCTTACCCTTGGCCGAAAAGCTTCGAGATCAAGGGTATGTCAAGTCTGGTGGGCCAAGAACCAGAGAGAGTCCTGTGCCCTGTCAGGGCTCTCAAGTTCTATGTGCATAGAACAAAAGAGGTAAGGGGTCCCTCAGGTAATCTCTGGTGCTCTGTGAAGAGACCAGAATTACCTTTATCTAAGAATGCTGTTGCTTTCTTTCTGAGGGACGTCATTAAAGAGGCTCATTCATCTTGCCAGAAGACTGATTTGAGCCTCTTACGAGTGAAAGCTCACGAAGTTAGAGCTGTCGCTACCTCTCTTGCCTTCCAAAAGAACATGTCAATCAAGGACATTCTTGATGGCACCTTTTGGAGGAGCAACTCTGTCTTCGCCTCACATTACCTAAGGGATGTGAGAACGATTTATGACGACTGTAATTCTCTTGGGCCATACGTTTCTGCAGACACAGTCTTGGGGGCTGGAGGTAGCTCTTTCCCTATCCCTTAGTTAGGTTTAGGTTAGTTTTTATTGTTGTGTTTTTAGGTTGTGGTGAGTCTTGTGTGAAGATCTCCCATCCCTTAGTTTAGTGTTCAAGGGGTCTTTGGATAGTTGGTCAGGTGGTGGTCAGTTGCTTCGTTGCCCTCATATGTATGGCTCGATGGTCTTGTCACGTTGAGGTCACGTCCCTGTTGACAGATCATCCAGAGCGCACCAGCACTACAGGTCTCCACCTGGCTGGCAACTCTGATTAAGCAAAAGCAGGCTTAAGTGATAGTAATCACAGAGTCTACTTTGCTAACAGGTGAGGAACCAAGATATACATTATCTACTTAATTTAAGTTTCCTACAAATCCTATTCTGTCTCTTCCCACCATCCGAAGGTGGGATTCAGCTATATATATATCTGTCAGGTAAGTGGCATGAACAAAATGTTATTGTTATAATACAATTAAGTTTGTTCATACTTACCTGGCAGATATATATAATTAAAGTGCCCACCCTCCTCCCCTCAGGAGACAGTGGCATTAATAAAATATGAATAGAAAATGGGAATGGTTCCTGATATCCGCCTCCCAGCGGCGGGAATGGGTACTACCACCTGGCTGCCCACTGCGTGTGCCGCGAGTTTTGAAATTCTGTCGGACTTCAGAAAATACAGCTATATATATATCTGCCAGGTAAGTATGAACAAACTTTATTGTATTATAACAATAACATATTATATACTTGGATTTTTTTTTTTTTTTTTTTGAGCAGGAGGAAATGCTCACATTCACAAGAAGAAATAAATCAGAGAGAAAGTGGGATGGCAACATGGTAGAAAGGTGGTTAGAACAAAAGTAAAGTAGAAGGTTTAAAAGAGGTTGCAGCTCAGGCTGAAGGGACGCTGCAGAAATCCTTAAGTATTGCCTATTGTGCAATATACCTGCTACACAGAGAGAGATAGAGATACCACTATGACATATCTTGTGCCAGGCAAGAGAGAGAGAGAGAGAGAGAGAGAGAGAGTTTATCTTTTTAATCTCTCAGGAATGTTAATCTATTTCTTTTTACTAGCGAATGACAACAAAATTTATTCATTTGTTTTTTGTCTTCCAAAGATGTATCACCTTTACTAGCATTTGAAGTCTTTGTAACAGCCCTTCACATGGTGAAGAGAATAGGTTGTTCAGTTGCGCCCAAATAGAATTTTTATTTATATCACTGAATCACGTTTTCATAACATATTTACAGTTGTGCATAAATTGATTTTAAAAGACAAAATTTGTGTATACATTCAATTTTGCAACACTGCAATTTGTTTGTTTTTCCATGGGATAGAAGTACAAAATATAACTCTGCAACTCAGTCGATTTTTTGCTTTGTTACACGTGCAAAAAATTGAGGTACGACCGTACGGGCTCGAGGTGCCACTGCTACGTAGATGGCCTAGTGACAAAAATTAAGATAAGCACAGAAGAAAAAGTAAATATGCATCTTTTCCATAAATCTTTTAAAAAGTTATACATTACTTCACTGTATCCAATAGTATTGTATGTATTCTCATATTATTATATTATAAAATACTACGGTAGATCTAAGCCAGTATTTCGTGGACCAGTCAATGTTTTGGTTTGGAAATCAGCTGATGGCGAATACGAGTCTGTTTTGTTATATTTAACGCAATTCAGAGCGAATTTTCTTGCTTCTAGTTAGCATAAATGAATATCTAGATACTTGACTAATATGAAACAAGGTCATTTTTCCTTATACAACAGGTTTTTAGTGGAAATATGACTTGAATGTGTCTTGTGATTGTGAATTAAATTTTTTTTTCATTTTTTTGTTAACAGATTACATTGGTGGCATGTTTGAGTAAAACAATTACCAATTACATGATTTCGTTCGCAATTTTCCTTTATATCATCGTAATACAAACTTTACGTTATTTATCTTTCAAGCACAGTAGTTTGATTAAAGTGATTTTATCTCAATTTTATCTACAGTTGTATTTTGATGGCATACGTTTATTGGAGTTTTATCCTTGTTGCCAATGCACGATAACTGTTGTTAGCAGCTTGGTCAGTTTTCTCAGTTTCAGCTACAACTAGGTTTAAATTTAACAGTATATATTATTTCCCTATTGATCGTTGATCTATAACAAATAAAGTTATTACATTAAAATATCTCAGTCGTATTCTACATAATGTCCTTTATAACAACTACGGTAATATAGTTTACTATAGTATGCTGACTGAAATACAAGCCAAACGGATGTTGTTATCCAATTCAATTGTACTTAGAAAAAAAGGTTGTTTCTTGTTCGTTTGTTCTTGGTTGTACACGTTTACGCAACGAGTTTAATGTTAAAACCATACTTTCATCATTCTCTTTTGCTGTTTTTGAACTTATGTAACTAGAAGATGGGATAAAGTTAGGTTATTGTAATTTGGTCTCTCATAAAATCGGATTATCTTAAGACGAATTATCGTAACTTGAACACTTGTACACTGTATAAAACCTTATTATATCTTTACATACTTTTACATACTCTAGACACCCAAAGGATTAAAGGTAGGCTTTTTTTCACTTTACTGTATTTATAATACAGGCAGTCCCCGGGTTACGATGGGGTTCCATTCTTGAGACGCGTCGTAACCCGAAAATCGTCATAAGCTGGAACATCGTAAAAAATCCTAAGAAAACCTTACTTTTAATGCTTTGGGTGCATATAAACTATGTAAACTGCATTCTTATTGCATTTATCAAAAAAAAAAAAAAAATTCAAATATTGATTACATTGCATTTTGGGTGTCATATTTCTCCTGCCAGATCAGCGTTGTAGGCGTTGTAACCCTGGAAAATGCGTTGTAACCCTGGAAATAATTTCTGATTAATATAATTGAAAAGCGCTTTAACCTCGGAACGTCGTAAGCCGAACCCGTTGTAACCCGGGGACTGCCTACTACTGTACAGTAAATTCTATTGTAATATAACCACATAAATATAATTTTACTTATTGCGCCATTGCGGGATTACGGCGCCGTTTGACTGGTTTAGGACGCTGTTAACTGGTTTATTACTCCTAAAGAAGGTGTGCTGCGGTCGTAGACTTTGAAATCGCATAGCGTAGAAAATTGCTCGGCGTCGGCAGCCAGGAACGGAACCCTTGCTGCTAACCGAGGGCTGCCTGTATTGAGTAATTACAGGTAGTCCCCCGGATACGGGCAGGTATTCCGTTCTTGGGGTTGTGCCAATAAGTGAAACCTGCCTTTAACCGAAACTCAGCAATTTATGGCGCTTATGGCATGCCATAAGAACCTTATGGCGCATGGCACCGATTACCAGAACTTGGCCCATTATGGTGCCATAATCGCTTATTCATGTCACTAGACGAGTGCCATAAAACCGGATCACCAATAACCTAGTCGGCCGATAACTTGGGACTGCCTGCATTGCTATCAGCAGTCAAATAGTCCCGATCATACCAACGTTCAAATGTAGTGCTGTCCACAACTTATTCTAAATAGAACAAAAGTAGGGGGCTGTCATTGGCTAATGGTCTCCATGGGAGTCAGCCAGCCAATCAGATTTTAGCTGTAATCTGAGTAGGTTTTGTTGAGAAGTTGACGATGATACAAGTGTGTGTGTTTTGAATACAGTACATATTTTTAAATGCATGTTTGTTTAATACAGAATGTACTTAATTTTTAATAGTGTATGTGTTTTACTGATTACATGAAGAATAGAATGAATTCCTTCTCATTACCTTTGAGAGTAAAATAGTTGGTTCAGATATTCTTCAGCTAAAAAAATAGTTTTATTTTCTCTTTCAGAAGACATAATGCTGCATTTACATACCCCCAAAACAAAATTCATCTCTTTTAATCTCTCAAGGAATGTTAATCCATTTCTCTTTACCTGCTGGTCACACCCTCTATACTCCACTCGACTGACAACAACAAAATTCAAGTTTTGTTTTTTGTCTTCCAAAGATGTATTACATTTTTTAAAACACGAACAAACACACACACACGCAGTGTGCATTAGAGAGAGAGAGAGAGAACTTAAGGCTTGGCAGATGTACAATTATTTTATTATCTTGCAGGTTTTTAAAAAAAATTTTAATCTTGTGTTTTCTATGGTCAGTTCTTAGGATTTTGAAAGAAAAATAATTCGAGTCGCAGCATTCACCCAAATGACTTGGGTCAACCATTAGCACGCCAAACCACCCACATTATGAATTGTCGCTTTCAAAATAGGAACTCCTATTATACATGAGATAAATGATAAAATCATTTTTGGGGGTGAAAATTTGGGGGTCACATGATAAGCAAGATTGCACCTTACATGAGTATATACAGTAGGTACCAAAGGCAATGGCCACTAAAAACAGGATTATCATGAGATGAGTGGCAGTGCATAAACACCAGTATCTTTGTTTCAGAGATTTTGCAAAGAATATTTACTTCATGAAACCTTAAGCCTAAATAACTGCATTTTGCAAGAATTGAAAGACGCATGACAAAGCATACCAGTACATCCTCTTGTAATGTTATAACCAAATAAGTAATAATGTTGGAAAAGGGACTGATTTCTTCAGCTCTTCTTATCCAGAGTGGTGCTGATTTGATCAAGCAAGTGAGTGTCTTGCCATTTGGAAGACAAGGTAATCTTGGTAAAACCATTTTACTTCCTTTATAGGATATGTATTCTTTTAACAACAAAAGATTGACTACAGGCTTATTATTTTTTCATTTTCTTTTTACAGGCTTGTGAAAGTGACCCGACTACAGAAAGCTGGAGGAGTGCGGTGGAGACGCAGTTAATTAGTTATGCTAGTGATCACTATCCTCATGGTGTATGTGCTGTGTATGCAAGAGCGCAAGGTTCAGCAGTTACTTTAACTATGTGTATAGAAGACCATCAGTTTCAGCCTAAAAATTATTGGTAATTTACTTTTGATTTCTTATGTTATATTTGATAAAATGGAATGTGTTCCTTTCAGGCAGATATTGATTGCTCTGGCAGAAATGCAAACCACTTCCTTTTATATATGGTCATTGAGCTTAAGAAGGTTGTTTACAAGTGGTCATGGGGGTGAGTGTACCCTCTATGCATCACTACGTATTCATATTTTCGTCTGCTGTATTCCTACTTCTGTTGATGAATATTTGGTGAGAACCTAGGTATCACTTTTTTTCTTTTTTCAACTTTGGTTCATTGCTTTATGTTTGAAAAGAAATATTCTTGCAAAGGAGCAGAAGTCAGGCAAGTTTTTTGTGTGGGGGGGGGGGGGGGGGGAGGTGGGGGGATGTAGGTCGTGTCTTAAGGTGATGGTTCATAAGTTTGGACAGTTCCAGTCATCCATACCTCCCCCCTGTCCAAGCTGGAGCTGTGATTTGAAGAGAGTTTTACACTCATTGGTGAGCATAATCATCTCGAGAAACCATGTCATCATCTGGACTCAGCTTCCCTGTGGTATTTTGGACAAAGTAAATACTACTTGAAATTTTTGGTTAGTAAGTCCCTTTCGTCTAGTGTATCGAGCAAGCTCCTCCCCAGCATCTCATGGGCTAGAGAAGGTATGTACTACACACAGGAGGCTACTCCTCACTCCCTTGGCTTGAACTCATAAGTTTGTTGATTGAATATTCGATCTCTTCATGGAAGACATCATAAAGGAGAAGGTTTCTTCTCAGCTGCTGAGATGGGTGCTATGGGATTTTTTGCCATGGCTTCTCCAGTTAACCTCTTGGAACTACCTACGGTTGAACACATTGGCAGACTGCCTCATAGAGATCTCATTTCGTGACGAAAGGGTAATGTTCAGGTGGTTGTAGGCATGGGGGGGAAAGGCATTGACTTTCCGCATGTACCAACGTACCAGCATGTGGATGAACCTGATTTTTGGGACTGAACAGTGGTACACTGTCCTTCAAGTAAGGGTTTATGGTTAAAGGCACAATTAGCTAAATCTTTGCGGGGTAGCTGAGCCATTGACATCTGGAGGTGTGAGGAAGCCTGCACCTCCAGACTAGACAGGGAGCTCAATCTGCTTCTTTGAAGGGAGGGGCTATTGGGCAGGATGGTAGAGTCAAGGGGTAGAACCCTGGGTAGTATCTGTCCTTTGAGACTGATAAAGGATTCCATTCATGGACTCATGTTGTCTGTATTTAGATGTATTGAAAGAGGGTGGGGGCGCACACCTGAAAGGCACATTCATTTCAGGAGAGTGGGTGAAGGACACACCATTGTACATTTAACTCTTCATGACTTAATGCATAGTAAATAGAAATGTGAGCATTTCATCAACAAAAACCTTTTTGATCAAGGCAGTATGTCTATTGAATAATTGCTTTCCACATTTCCCAATGGTAATATTTATATTTGAGTCAGCAAATATAAAATTTCTCAAGTGATATTAGAACTGTCCTCCTGGATTATGCATAAATTACAAACTTGAAATTTTAACCTTAAAACTATATAATTCCTCAAAAAAATATGAATATAACATGCAGTAGAATATATTAGAAGTAGAGGTTTGCAATGTGCAGTATGTACTGATGGGTCCAGATTTTCATTAGGAGTGGGGAAATCACCCAGTAAAACACCAATTTTCCTCGCCTAACACTGCCTCTGTTTTCACACACAGTTGTGTCCAATAGTATCAGCCATTAAAGATAAGGATATGCCATTGCAGGAATTTGTAATTTTTAGCAACTCTGGAAGTGCTATAGAAACCTTTATAAATTGTAATCCAAAGATAACCTTGCACAACAAGTTTTCACTTCACTATTTACATGAAAATATAGTAAAAATGTAGAAATATGTTGAATTCCTGTCTTGTACGTGTTAATGGAAATGAAGCTGAGAAAACGGCCAAAGCTGCAACTGTTATTATGACAAGATTATGCATAGTTAGTGATTGTTTAACATATCTAAAACCCATTATGATCAGTAAATGGTAGAATATAAAGAATGTGGACTTGATAGTAATGGATTAAAACAGTTAAGCCCATGATATCAAAAGGTAAGTCACTTTAGTAATTTTGACTCCTTTTGAAATGGGTCAGTTTGACCCATGTATATTTTGTGAATAGCCTGCATAATGTACAGAATGTAAAGTAACTGTAAGTTTAACATTTTTTGTGTGAATGTCCAAAATATATTTGACAATGGATATCAAGTTTTGGAAACAAAACAAAGAAATTTTGTTAGAATTTCCTTCATGTTGATAGACTCGATTATGAAATTTTAAGAAGTCATAGGCACATCTCAACATATGAGTGTAGTATGTTGTGTTAATCTTCCACATTACAGGAATGGTCGGTGGCGTTCAACGTGGACAGTAACCTTAGGTGGGGGAAGTGTAGAGCTTAAAGGAGTTCTTAAAGTACAAGTCCACTATTATGAGGATGGAAACGTCCAGTTAGTCACATCCAAAGATGTCAAGGGTAATCTTACAGTCTCGGTAAGTAATCCTCAAGGAAGCTTTTAGTTACAATTATTAATACAACTAAATTGCATACTATAAACTAAGAAATGGTCACAGAATTCAGCTAACATATTGGGAAACTGGATTTTATTATACTATTCCCTTGGTTATCCTCAAACACACTATCTGTAACACGGCATTATTTTCAAGCAACTGCACCCACTAAAAATATATTCAGATAAATATAGTATTGTACATACAATAATAAAAATTGATAAAAAGCCGTTTAGTTGGTTTGCAATTCTCTATAGGGAGAAAAACATGATGGTAACACTTAACATTTCATATATCACACTGAGAGAGGGGTATTTCGTAGGGATAGATTGGAGCAATCTCAAATTTTGGAGGAAAGGCCTGGGAGGCACCTCATCTGGTTCGGGGCTTTTGCAACTGTGATCCAAAAGCCTTGCTTTCATGTTTTTTAACTGGATCCAGCTAGGCGCTAGAAATTATCCTATTGTTAAAGACCTCAGGATTGTAGTTATAAAAATACAAATTTTCTTAGAAAATTTGTCATATTACCCTTAAGTGGTTGAGAGAGATGGATCTTGACTGCAATCTATCATAGAGGTTTCATGGCTGGAAGAGTTCTTGGGAGCTTTCACTTTTCTCAGCTCAAATGACATCCTTTTGATTACTGCCTTGAGCCACAGATGGAGATGCATCATGACTATTTCAAAGGAGTTTTTTCTCTTATGGCTGCTTGTGTTTGAGTGGGTAGATAAAGCTCCACTGCTACTCAAGAATCCTCCCCTGCTTCCAATGGCTAACTCCAACTGTGGCAATGAATTTGAGTACCTAAATTTGCAAATAAATGAAAACTTACAGAAAATCATAGATTGAAAATAAGAAATTAACATATTTCAAAGTCAAAGATGCTCTCACCTTGAAGATGCAATCCACTTTTGATTAGCAAAGTTTTTGTCGGCATGCTGCTTGCATTTGACTCTTGGCACATTGATTGTTGTAGTTTTTCCCTTCATACATTTTGAAAATAATTTTTTTCCTTTTTTAAGTTCATTGAATTTAAGGGTAGGTATACACCGTCATAACAGTTTCTCTCTAACCGCCTTGTAGCAAGACGGTTCGGTGTCCATCTTTTGCAAGAACCCAGTTATCTAGTACTTCTTGCCAGCATTTATGCCCTGACATTCTGGTTTTTTTCTTTATTTTTGCATCCCAGTGACATCTGCCATAACAGTTTCCAGATCTTCAGGTTCAGTGATGACATCTCAACTTGAAGCAAGCAGCTCTCCCCTGGGTTGTTTCCAGCATCTCTCCTAGCACTAATCTCCATGCTGTCACCATCCACTTTGTGTCCATTTATGTCCCTCTCCATAAGTCACATCTGCTTCGTCCGACAGACTTGTCCAGGTTCTCTGACAGAGTTGAAGGTATGTTTCTCAAGGAAGTACAGCTGTGTTAAGCTTCTGATATCCAAGAAGAGACATTGCATATCTCCTTCCTTGACTTTGTCTTCATCTTCATCTGCTTCTTCTTCATCGTTTTCGTCTTCGTCTTCCATTTTGCCCATTTCTGTCAGACTTTGGAGGAAGAAGTATTTCATCGATTCTCCTAGCAAAAATTATCGTAGGCAGTCTTCTTACCTTCGCTCCTCTTTTTCTTCAACTGATTCTCTGCCGTCCAAGCATGTCTGTGTTATCTATTCCCGTTCCTTCTTCCTCACATACCAGTGCTGCCCGATGAGCTTAACGGCCGTGTCTCCTCTGCATAGAACCAGATTCTCACCCAACTCAGGCCTGAAACACAAGTCCAGTGAGGAGTCCCCTAGAATTTCTGCTCCTCCCATCCAGGAATGGAATGTCCAACAAGTCCGCAGGAAAGATGAAAGGCTCCAGTTAAGAAGTCAACAGTGAAGGAACATTCTCAGGACAGAGACAGTCCTCGCTTTCGTTCACGTTCTCCCAGGAGGGATAGTGAGCACTGCTCTTGCTCACACAGCCATGGCCGTGCTTCGTGTTATAACAGCCCAACACAGGCCATGATTGTCTACACTCAATCTTTTGGCTGTGACCGTTCTTCACAGAATGACAGCCCAGCACATGGCCGTGACCGTTCTTCATGGAACAACAGCCCAGCACACGGCTGCGCCCATTCTTCATGAAATGACAGTCTGCCACATGGCTGTGACTTTAATTGACTTTCCCAATCATACAGCTGTGACTGTGCTACTTGAGATGACAGCCTTAAATGGATGTGCTACCAGTCAAGACATTCATCTATTCATTATAGTTCTTGCTCCTATTCTCATGTCCTCATTCTTTAGATTTACAGACCCCCAAGAAAGTCCCGGGACATGAATGAGCCTTCACCCCGGTAGTAAATAACGATGTTCTCCCTCCCCCAGACTTGATCAACAGACCAGACCATGATTCTTGTGGCCCAGAGGTAGTTGATGAATTTATGACTAGTACATATGCTGAGGTCATTGAGCTTATGTGTGAGTGTAACAACCTAGTTCAAGTGACTAGGGCTACCTCCTCGGCGTCGAAGCTCTTCTTGGACTTAGTAAAGAGATTAAGTCGTCCTTGGGATTACCATCCTCTAAGCATGGTGATTTTATTTTTAGCCAAGTGAACTCTGTCTCCAGGTGGGACAGTTCACTCCCCTCCAGTAGATCCTTTAAGCTGCTTCCTCCACCATTATCTCGACATACTTTTTTTTTTTATGCAACCTAGACAAGCTAACCCAGATCTGGTTTGTTACCCACAGGCATTTCCTCAACCAAATTAAAGCTAGGCACCATCTTCACACATCAAGAGGTGATTGCATTGGAATCAACTGCTTCACCACTTGAATTATGGGCAACAACAGTGGCTAAGCTTTCATCCACTTCAGTGGGCAACACTGAAGAAAGTGCCACCTTCTTTAGGTTGTTGCAATCTGGCAGTAAGACGCTTTCTTTCATGGCTCACTTAGCGGCTAATAGTGGGCCAGTTCCGAAAAAGAAGAGATGCCGCCCTTTCTAAAGTTTCAAAATTTGTCAGTACAGATTCCATTCTAACCTTATGGAATGGAAATATCTTAAGCTCTGCATCTTTCTTCCCTAGGAACACTACAATTGACAGGCATAAAGCAGACAACAATTACCATCTCATACACCAAGCTGTCATGAATCGTCTGATCCATCTCGTGCTGGCACTTCCAAACCAAGAATACAATCTACTACTTATGTGTCACCAAAGAGACCTCAGGCCAGGAAGAGGAGGCAGAGGTAAAGGAGGTAGACAATAGAGTGGGGGCCCCTCCCCACTTACTGCCAGCAGTTGGGGGTGCTTGGCAAGACATTGGGTAGCTTGGAAGCAGCACGGAACAGAGACCTGGGTAGTAGATGATGTATACGGGTGGGATACCTTCTACCCTTCGAGCTTCCCCTTCATCAATCAATGCACATTCCAGGATTGCCAAAGCTTCTAACTCTCTAAGAGGAAGTGAAGAAAGTGATGGTAGAGGGAGCTTGGAGGTAAAGCAAGACCCTTCTCCAGATTTCTAAAGTCACATCTTTCTGGTTCCTAGAGCGTTGTGATTAGAGACCAGTAATAGACCTCTACTCTCAAACTTTTCATCAGGAGGACATGGTTCAAGATGGAAACCCCTTACACAGTCCTTGCAGCTGTCAAGAAGAACGACTTCATGCTCCTGATAGACCTGAAGAATACATACTTCCAGATTCCAATTCACCAATCATCCAGAAAGTTTCTTCGCTTCAGCCTTGGAGAGTGAATCTATCAGTTCAAGGTTCTTTGCTCTGGCCCATCAACTACCCCACAGGTGTTCACAAGAGTAGTCACCTTAGTCTCAACCTGGGCTCATTCCCATGGGATACACATTTGAGATACCTTGATAACTAGCTAATCCATGCAAGTTCTCAGGTAAAGCTAATCCAAGACAGAGATCGTCTGCTCTTAATTTTTTCACAGCTTAGGCATCATGGTAAATCTGGAGAAGTCTAATCTTTCACACAGTCAGGGGATCCTTTACTTGGGCATGCTCACAGACTTGGCAGCAGCGAAGGTGTTTACTTGAGTTCAACAGGTAGACGAATTCAGGAGCATAGCTCAGTCCTTCCTGTCCAAACGAAAGCTAGATAACTTGTCCCTGGAGAAGCTGATTCCTCACAGTCATCTTCACCTATGCTTTCTTCAGTGGTCCTCTTTGAGGGATTCCTTCTTAATTCTGGTAACTCTATCAAAAGAAGTAAGGCAACACTTAACGTGGTGGCCCGACAACAAGAACCTGACCATAGAGGTGCCCCTTCACTCTCCCTCACGAGAAATTCTTCTGTTCTCAGATGCTTCGTACAAAAGTTGAGTGGGATCACTAAGAAAAACTGCTTCATATCAACATCCTGGAGCTGAAGGCAGCCTTTCTAGCACTTCAAGAATTTCAAGAAAGGGTGACAGGGAACTCTGTGGTCCTCATAATCTGACAACACTACAGTGGTAGCTTGTCAACAAACTGCCAGCTAGTGCCCTGTTAACTTAACAATTTGACTGCTCAATTACGCCAGGGGGTGGTCTCCCATTCAGTAGATCTCTCGGCCAGATACATTCTGGGTAAGAGGAACGTTGTGGTAGACAAGCTGAGCCATCAGGGTCGGGTCCTGGTGACAGTGGTCACTTCATCCAGAGGTAGCACAAGGCTATTCGATCATTTGGGAAGGCATACAAGGTTCAACAGAAAACTGGAGGTTTTTTGTTTGGTTGCTCTAGATCCCTCAGTGGAAGAAGATACCATACAACATCCCTGGGACAACCTGAAGCATATGCCATTACCCCCTTTTGCTTTATCTGTCAAGTAATCAACAGAATGATGAGCTCCCAGAACTTGAGGATAACCCTAGTGGCTCCCTTTTGGCCACATGCAGAATGGTTCCCAATCTTACCACCTTGTTGACTGCTGTTCCAAGGGAGATCCCCCCCATGACACAACCTTCTTTGCCAACCACACAGAGAGGTTCCACCAATCGGAAGGGTCCCTATCTCTTCACGGCTGGAGACTACAAGTATCTGTTGCGAGTAAAATACTTTTCTTGCAGAGCAGCGACAGAAATGGCAGTTTACATCAGATCATCATCTACAGCCGACTACTGTGATTGGTGGCATTAGCAGGGTTTCCTGTTATAACTTCTATTCCTCAAGTAGTGGACATCCTCATCTTTCTCCTTATGCATCTCAGTGACGTGGTCGGTATGGAGTTGGCCGCGAGTTTGATTCTCTGGCACTCCATTTAGGTGTGAGTGATGTGTATTTCTGGTGATAGAAGTTCACTCTTCACGTGGTTCAGAAATCGTGTAAAGTCGTTGGTCGTGTTGCTTAAAAACCACTGGTTCCATGCAACATAAAAACACCATACAAACAAAATCATTCTCCTTACGGAGAAACTTTTTTTAGTTTCAGAGTTTCAGCCATCAAGGGCTACAAAGCTGCTTGAACCTTAAACGCCGAGCCGGTATTTCTGAAAGTGTCTCGCGTATGCCAGTGGCGTTCGCAGAAGCGGAAAAAGTTTTTTTCATAAAAATCACAGCCCGCTTAATTTTCAAGATTAGGTGTTCATTTTTTGCTCCTTTTTTTGTCATTGCTTGAAGTTTAGTATGCAACCATCAGAAATTAAAAAAATATCATTATCATATACTTATAAATATTGGAATATATGACAGCGCAAAAAAAAATTTCATATAATTGTATACAAATCGCGCTGTGAGCAAAACGGTTAAAGCTAATGAGTTCATTATTTTTTCGTTATATTGTACACTAAATTGCAATGATTTTGGTACATAAATTGTAAAACGATCAAAGCAACACAGAAAATACTATCTCAATATGATGCATGAATTCGTAACGCGTGGACGTAAACATTTTTTTTTTTTAAATTCACCATAAATCGAAATATTGTGCTAGACTTCCCGTTTGTTGCAAAATAAAGGTAATTTATTGAATATTACTAGAATGTAAGTGTTGTAGCTTACAATTGCATTTTTCGACCATTTCAGTCGAGTTAAAGTTGACCGAAGGTCAAATTTTTTCTATTTATCGTTATTTATATGAAAATATTTCAAAACATAAAAGCTACAACCATGGGTTGTTTTTTGTTGTATTTTACATGAAGTGGCACACATTTTTATATATAAAACTTTTTGTAATGGCTAATATAAAACGATGCAAACATTACGACAATCAGACAAAAAAAATTCTGATTTTTTCGGAAGAGTTATTACCACGCTGACGTAAGGAAAAAGTTTATTCATAAATTCACCATAAATCGAAATATTGTGCTGGAGACTTCCAATTTGTTGCAAAATAAAGGTAAATCATTGAATATTAGTAGAATGTAATAGTTTTAGCTTACAATTCCGTTTTTTTACCATTTCGGTCAAGTCAAAGTTGGCTGAAGGTTGAAATTTTGGCACTTATCGTTATCTATATGAAAATATTTCAAAACTGACAAAAGCTACAACCATGGGTTGTTTATTGTTGTATTCTGCATGAAATTGCGCAAATTTTCATATGTAAAACTTTATGTAATTGCTAATATAAAACGGTGCAAACATTACGACAATCGGACGTGAAATTGTTTCGGAAGTAACTGCACGGACGTAAGGAAAAAGTTTTTTTTCATAATTCCACCATAAACCAAAATATTGTGCTAGAGACTACCAATTTGTTGCAAAATAAAGGTAAATGATTGAATATTACTAGAATGTAATAGTTTTAGCTTACAATTGCGTTTTTTTACCATTTCGGTAGAGTCAAAGTTGACCGAAGGTTGAAATTTTGGCGTTGAAGTTTGGCACTTATCGTTATTTATATGAAAATATTTCAAAACTGATAAAAGCTACAACCATGGGTTATTTTTTGTTGTATTCTACGTGAAATTGCACACACTTTCGTATATAAAACTTTATGTAATGGCTAATGTAAAACGGTGCAAACATTACGACAATCGGACAAAAAAATGTCTGATTTTTTTGGAAGAGCTACCGTGCAGATGTAAGGAAAATTTTTTTTTCAAAAATTCACCATAAATTGAAATATTGTGCTAGAGACTTCCATTTGTTGCAAAATGAAGGTAAATGATTGAATATTATTAGATTATAAGAGTTTTAGTTTACAATTGCGTTTTTCGACCATTTCGGTAGAGTCAAAGTTGACCGAAGGTTGAAATTTTGGCACTTATCGTTATCTATATGTAAATATTTCAAAACTGATAAAAGCTACAACCATGGGTTGTTTTTTGTTGTATTCTACATGAAATTGCTCACCTTTTCATATATAAAACTATATGTAACGGCTAATATAAAACGGTGCAAACATTACGACAATCAGACGAAAAAAATGTCTGATTTTTTCGGCAGTTAACCACGCGGACGTAGGAAAAAGTTTTTATCATAATTTCACCATAAATGTAAATATTGTGCTAGAGACTTCCAATTGGTTGCAATATGAAAGCACATGATTGAATATTACGAGAATGTAAGAGTTTTAGCTTACAATTGCGGTTTTCGACCATTTCGGTCGAGTCAAAGTTGGCTGAAGGTTGAAAGTTTGACACATCGTTATTTGTATGAAAATATTTCAAAATTGATAAAAGCTACAACCATGGGTTGTTTTTTTGTTGTATTCTACATGAAATTGCACAAATTTTCACATATAACACTATGTAATGGCTAATATAGAACGGTGCAAACATTACGACAATCAGAAGAAAAAATTTTTGATTTTTTCAGAAGAGTTACCGTGCGGACGTAAGGAAAAAGTTTTTTTCAAAAATTCACCATAAATCAAAATATTGTGCTAGAGACTTCCAATTTGTTGCAAAATAAAGGTAAATGATTGAATATTGGTAGAATGTAAGTGGTTTAGCTTACAATTGCGTTTTTTTTTTACCATTTCAGTCGAGTCAAAGTTAACCGAAGGTTGATATTTTGGCACTTATCGTTATTTATATGAAAATATTTCAAAACTGATAAAAGCTACAACCATGGGTTGTTTTTTGTTGTATTCTACATGAAATTGCACACATTTTCATATATAAAACTTCATGTAACAGCTAATATAAAACGGTGCAAACATTAGGACAATCAGACTAAAAAATTCTGATTTTTTCGGAAGTTACTGTGCGGACGTAAGGAAAAAGTTTTTTGTCAAAAATTCACCATAAATCAAAATATTGTGCTAGAGACTTCCAATTTATTTTAAAATGAAGGTAAATGATTGAATATTACTAAAATATAAGAGTTTTAGCTGACAATTGCATTTTTTGACCATTTCGGTAGAGTCAAAGTTGACCGAAGGTTGAAGTTCTGGCACTTATCGTTCTTTATATGAAAATATTTCAAAACTGATAAAGCTACAACCATGGGTTGTTTTTTGTTGTATTCTGCATGAAATTGCACACATTTTCATATATAAAACTCTGTAACGGCTGATATCAAATTGTGCAAAAATGATGTCAAAGTGACGAAATAATTTCCGAGATGTGTCGCTGATGCTTTTTAGTGTGAGACGAAAGAAATTCACGCTTGCGCGCCTGGGTAACGATTGTAAACAAAACAACAGCTTGATCCGTGAACTCCCAGCATCCCTCAAGGTTGGTGATTCAAAAGTTTTTGCCAAGTAGGCCTATAACTATTTTTCCTCAAATTAAAAAAAAAAACTTTTTTGTGTCGACATTTCATACGTCAGTTCGGCACCCAACAGGCAATTTTCGTCGACGTTTAATGCGTCCAATAGGCGTTTAAGGGTTAAGGATTGCTTATACGTTCAAAGAAGTGGATCTCTCTTCATTGTGGGAAGTTTCCATGCTTCTCAGGAGTTTCAAGCAGTCCTGTTCCCAAAAGAGATCTCAGACCACCTAGTAAATGGGACCTGACCATGGTGCTTAGCAGTCTCACTCACCCTCCTTATGAACCCATACGGCGCTCAGCCGACAAATTTAACCCTGAAGATGGCAAGATGGTTTACTCACTGGCCTTGGCTGTATCAAAGAGGGTCGGTGAATTAACGGGGACACTTATAATGTTAAACATATGAGGGGTTGGAGTTCTACAGCCTTCAAATTTGTCCTGGAATTTGTAAATGATACTCAAAAATTATGATGAAAGATTGGAGTCTTTCTTGATCCCCTCTCATATTGGGATTTTGTTGGTGATGTCCCAGAAAAATTACTGTTATGCTCCATCAAGGCACTGCATAGCTATCTAAAAAGGACTTGACACCTCAGACCTGATTGCCAAAGGACTGGTCGGAACAAGAAAGAAATGTCCAAGAATACTATCTCCTTTTGGTTACGTGAAGTGATTAAACAAACCTACAGTTCTGCCTCACTTTCAGATGCTGATACAATGCATGCAAGGGCACATGATGTTAGGAGTTTAGGCCTTACCATTGCTTTCAAGAAGAACTTGTTGGTTCACAGGATTTTGCCAAAGCACCTTCACATCCTTCTGTCTGTGGGATTTTCCCCACAGTTCCTTGGACACTTTTCCATGGGTCTGGTGGTGACTGCTCAACAAGTTGTGTAGCTCATCCAGTGCCTCTGGCTAGACAGTTTTGTATCTTAACAATAGCGCTGCAAACCCCAAAAAGATGCATATTTTTCTAATAGGTGATCCCATCAGTGGCACAAATTGCATCCCATACTTTTGGAAAGGGTAATTCTTCAGGATTTAGAAACTGGCAGATGCCACCCTGGGAAGTGCAGCAAAATTTTTCATATCTCTTAAGTAACTCATCACACTGCAAAATTTGATTAACTTTCTTGTGAAATATTAGTGGTTATGGTCACTATATTAGCTGTAAAGTGAACATCTCATATTAGTGGGGGATGCTTACCAGACACACAACACACTCCCACGAATAGCTCGAACCTGCAAGCAGTTAGAACTCTCTTCTAAAAAGGCTTATACAGGTAGTGACCGACTTACGACCGCAATTGGTTCTGCAAAACAAGTCGTAACTCGATTTGGACGCATGTCGAGTCTGCTAAATTACCGTAGAGTTTATCGTACATATACATATTGTGTAATGATATTGACATCATCTGAAAGTCATATTTTATCAACATTTTCTTAGATTATTACTTATATTATCATATTTAAGTCATAATTCATTATTATTTAACATTCATTATCATTAAAACCATTGTATTACCATTCTTAGTGCATATTCTTACTGTCATATATGTATTACGATAGTACTTTACGATACCCTTTCACAAGTTCATATACGTATGTAAAAATTCAACCCCTTCTTTAGCTAGTTTATTTTGCTGTCTTTTTCTTTAGAATGTGTATTATATTTCCTAGTTATGATTTCTTTACATTTTTGTAGCATGTGTAACATCTCACACATATGTATAAAAATATAAAAATAATCATAACTAGGAAATACAAAGAAGTCTAAAGAAAACAAAGATAGCAAAATAAATTAACTAAAGAAAAGGTTGAACCTACAAACGTAGCAATATGAAACAGTGTGATGTGTGGAGAACGTACGTCTGACGACTTTGACAAACGTTAACAGTAAGGCGTAGTAATGACGTGTACATTACTACGCCTTACTGTTAACGTTTGTCAAAGTCGTCAGACGAACCCATTCTCCACACATCACACTGGTTCATATTGCTACGTTTGTAGGTTCAACCTTTTCTTTAGTTTCATTGTACGTATTTCCTAGTTATGATTATTTTTATACCATTTATATCGTCTCTCTACACGACATTACTACTCCTGCTGTTACATTCGCCAAACGCTTGTCCAAAACTGGTTTCTCCTAGCATCATACTGTTTCAATTAATGCTTCGGGTTGTCCCCCCAAAAAAAAAAAACGTTCATATAAAAAAATTCATCCTTTTTTTTTTTTTCCTTTTTTTTTTTTTTTTTTTAGTGTTAATTTACTTGATTGTATTTCCTAGTTATGATTTCTATTGGAATTTTTTTTATACACCATTTGTAACAAAGTCTCTACGTACTGTTACATTCGGCAAACGTTTGTCCAAAACTGTTTCTCCTCGCATCATACTGTTTCATAATGCTTCGGTTGTCACGTTATATAAAAATTCATCCTTTTTTTTTTTTTTTTTAGTTAATTTACTTATTGTATTTCCTAGTTATGATTTCTTGGAATTTTTTATACCATTTGTAAGTCTCTCTACGTACTGTTACATTCGCCAAACGTTTGTCCAAACTGTTCTCCACGCATCATACTGTTTCATAATGAAAATTCGGGCAAATTAGGTGTTGCCCTCCCAAATGAACTTCACCTCGTACGCCTATGATTACGTGGAAAAAATTCTATCAAATTGAGGCTTTCACTGAAGAGAAGAGAGAGAGAGAGAGAGAGAGAGAGAGAGAGGAGATGAGAGAGACGAGAGATAGAGAGAAGAGAGAGAGAAACTTCGTTTGTCATGCTCATATAAAAAGTTCACTCCTTTTTTAGTTATGATTCTTGGAATTTTTATACCATTTGTAACGTCTGTAATGTCTCTCTACGTACACGAAATTGCGTCTTATGTATTGTTACGTTTGTTAAGTTCACAGCAAACCCGTTTCTCTATGCATCATACTGTTTCCTGTTGTTACTTTTGTCAGGTTTAATTTAATTTAAACACTGGATGCTACAGTACAATTTGTTTAATGTTGAAAAAATACAAAATACAGGTGCAAAAATAGAAAACATTCAAAAATACAATTGAAAACTAGTATGTAGTACAGGAAAATATAATAAAATTAAAGACTTCTGGCATCGCTGGTGCTTGACTGGAGGTCGTTGACTTCATCAGCTGAAGCGACGGTCGGGGTGACGGGAGGAGTTGTTCGTTTCACAAACATGGTGAGTTTCGTCTGGATTGTTTGTTTCTTTTTCTCCTCGTAAATTTCACGATACGGACGAAACAAATCGTGTGCCATCCGTTCAATCTTTGCAAACCTTTCATAATTTGGGTCCATTTCTTCGAAATGTGCAAGGAGTTTATTTAGTTGAGCTAATCCTTCTGATAATCCCTTGGCGGTAAATTTCCTTTCTGGCAACTCTTCATCCTCCGCTTCTCTTCTTTCTTCCTCCGCCACTCGTTCTTCTTCCAATTCAATCAGCTCTTCATTTGTAAGTTCTTCGGAAGCGTGGTCTAGCAAATCCTCAATATCTTCTATTTCACAATCCAAGGAAAGCTCTTTTGACAGTTTCACTATTTTTCCCCGTATCACATCAAGTTCTTGTTCACTGTCAAATCCATCAAAATCATTCACATAACGTTTAACGCACTTCTTCCATATGCCATTCATACACTTCTCCGTCACAGTCTCCCAGGCAGAAGACACATTCTTGATAGCATGCAGAATATTGTAGCGTTTCCAAAATTCTCGTAGGGATAGTTCTGGGTCGGCATCTAGAGCAGCTATGGCTTGCGCAAAGGTGATTCTTAAATAGTTTGCCTTAAATGTTGCAATCGAACCTTGGTCCATAGGTTGAAGAATTGGAGTGGTGTTTGGTGGCAAAAAAACCACTTTCATGTCAGGATTCAGATCAGCTAAGTGAGGTGGATGTCCAGGCGCATTATCGAGCAGCAGTAAAATATTGAAAGGAATTCCTTTCTCTAGGCAGTATTCACGCACTTGAGGAATGAAACAGTTGACAAACCAGTCTTCAAAAAGTGTCTGCGTCATCCATGCCTTACGGTTAGAGCGAAAGTAGACAGGCAAAGTGTACTTGCTTACATTCTTGAACGCTCGTGGGTTTTCTGAATGATAAATTAAAAAGGGTTTCAACTTGAACCCCGCGACATTCCCACCAAGCAGTAGAGTCAGCCTATCCTTAAAAGCTTTAAATCCTGGCATGCTACTGGCTTCCTTATGGATGTAAGTGCGTTCTGGCATTCGTTTCCAGAACAAACCTGTTTCATCAACATTAAATATTTGTTCTGGAAGATATTCCTCATCCGTAATCATTTCATCGAGACTGTCGACAAACTTGCTAGCTCCTTCCTCATCCGCACTCGCTGCTTCTCCAGTCACTCGAACACTATGCAGCTGGAATCGTTTTTTGAACCTCTTGAACCAGCCAACGCTTGCCAAAAATTCTTGCTTATACTCTACTCCAGCACGTTCCTTCAAAGTCTGAAACAGACTTCTAGCCTTCATCTGCACAGTAAAAAGGCTTAACGGTGTCCTTTTTTGGATTTGATCTTCCATCCAAACATGCAATAATTTTTCCATTTCATGGATGGGGCCAGTGCGTTGTTTCGTAATCACTGTCGATCGCATGGGTGCAGAACCTTTCACAGCATCACGAATCCTTTCCTTATCCTTCAGAATCGTGGACACAGTAGAATGAGATAACTTCATATCACGTGCGATCACATTCACTTTCTTCCCTTCTTCGAACTGCTTAATCACTGTCATTTTTGTGTCCAAGTCAATGGCCTTCCTTTCCTTCTTGGCATGTTGAGGAGTAGATAAACACAGTTTCCTCTTGGCAGACATTTCAAAAATGATCCAAATTAACAAAAAGTTATTGAAAAATGAACACAGCAGAGCAAGAGATGCGTTCAGTACGGAGCTACAGGCAACACTGAGTGAGCGCGGGACCCGAGAGATGCACGGATGCCGCAGGAAAAAGTATCGTACGTTCGTATGCACGTTCTGCCGAAAAGGGTGAAAATAATAGTCGTAAAGTCGATCAGACGTAAGTTGCATAGGTCGTAAGTCGGTCATTACCTGTACGTATCTGCCTATCTTAAAAGTTCAAATACCAAAGTACTATCCCTAAAAATACCATCCTACATCAAGTGGTATACATTATTATATCCTATTAGTGTATTAATCTTTGAAATAATATTTCAAAGTAAATACAGGCAGTCCCCGGGTTACGGCGGTGTCGGCTTACGACGTTCCGAGGTTACGACACTTGTCAATAGACGTTATTTCCAGGGTACGACACCTACATCACTCATCTGGGAGATGAAATATGACACCAAAAATGCAAAATAATCAATATTTGAAGGTTTTTTTTTATGAAAAATGCCATAAGAATGCAGTTTACATAGTTTTCAATGCACCCAAAGCATTAAAAGTAAGGTTTTCTTAGGATTTTTTACGATGTTCCGGCTTACGACGATTTTTGGCTTACGACGCGTCTCAAGAACGGAACCCCCGTCGTAACCCGGGGAACGCCTGTAATAAACATTTTGTGGTTAAAAATATCCGTACGAATTGTATGACTTTGGATATGTACATGTGAAAATAATCCAGTCCCCCCATAAGTATTCAGCCATGCATACTTTCTTTCACATACATAGTTACTATTTAAGCCGTCCAGTTTTCTTTTTACAAGGGAAAAGTTTGTATGTACGTAAATAACAGAGAGAGAGCAGAAATATGTATGAACGTTAAACAAAATTTATACATACTAGTACAACGTGCATAAATAGGGTAATCACCAGTAATGAATGTTGATTAAAGATGATGATGATGAATTTGCTTTGCTGTGCAGTCCGAATAATGACGATGAAGAATGACTGCACAACAAAGTGGAGGAGTTACATCTCCTCTGAGGGCCCCTCTTCACCTTCATGAGGCGCTTCGGGAGGCTTTAACTTGGTGAATTCAAGAGGCACTTCTTCTGACGACTTTGGAGGCTTGGAGGGTCCTTCTTCATATGAGTAATGAACATCATGATTGGCAGCTGCTGTCATTGTTTGGTGAGGGCTTGATTATAGGGTTCCAATGCTGTATCAAGGATATTTGAAAACTTCAAGGAGCATTACATATAAGGATCCCATGTTGAAACAAAATCCTGTACATCATTTATATCCTCTTAATTTGGGACAGGCGTTCCAAAGTCAGGCCTGCCTCCTCCTGAACCTGGTGAATCATGAGCTTCACTGAGAGACTGTCAGTTCTTCCAAGTCCAGGTGAGTCAGGGGTCAGAGTGGGTATCGGTGAGGGTGCCGACTTCATCCTCAGTGATGTCTTCAAAGCCTTTACCACCAAGGATCCTCGCTAACCGGACCGCCTTATTGATGGCCTAATCTTATATCTCTTCCGGAGAGAAGCCCTGATAATTATGCACACAATCTGGCCACAACTTACTCCAGCATGCGTTCAGGGTCTGATTCTTCATGTCCTTCAGCGATCGATTGATGACGGACATAAATGGCAATCATGAATTTACACCAGTATTCCTTCAGCTTAAATTCACTGTCACAGTCCATTGCATCAACAAGGTGCTGGAGGGAGTTCCCAATGTAGAGTTCCTTGAAGGCATGTTGGGAGGGAGGAACTCAGGCTGGACTGTCTTGTAATAAAGATCAAGAGGATGGCCACCAGCATTTTCCATGATTAGCCCAAGTCGCTCAGGTATTGCCTAACTTGATGAATGAAGCAATGATGGAACCAGTACTCCGTAAGGACTTTGGTGATCCAGGCCTTGGGATTGTTCATCCAGAACACAGGCAGCAATGCCTTGTTCTTGTTTTTGAGTCCCCTGGGATTTGCAGCCTTGTAAATGAGGCCTGGTTTCAGCATAAAGTCAGCCACATTCCCACACATTAGGAGGTTAACCCTGTCCTTCTATCCCTTGAATCCAGAGGCTTTAGCTTCGTCCTTCATTAAGTATGCCCTGGAAGGCATCTTTTTCCAGAACTGGCCAGTTTTGTCCATATTGAACACCTGTTCTGGACAGTAACCTTTCTCCTGAAGAATCTTTGTCTGTTGATGCTGCTTCTCCATCCTTTACTCGCCTGAAAAACCTCGGAAGCTTAAGATGTTCCTGGTCGTGGCTCTTCCTCCACTTCATCTTCCTCTTGAGGAGCTGGTTCATCAAAGCCCAAGAATTCCAATTCCCTTTCTTCATCACCTTCCTGTGCCCCTAGATTACTGCCTTCATGTTCCTCTATGGCGTTGCCTTCCTTTGTTGATATCTGCTGATAGATTTGTTGCACTTTCTCGAGATTGATGATGGAGTCAAGAGGGTCATTCTTTTTCCGGCAGTCCTTTATCCAGTATGCCAGTAAAAATTACATTCTCAAGATTATTTTATATCACACTGTCAGCACTGTTTTAGCTGTACTAAGGTAGGTCATGCTTACACTCATTATTTCATTTTCTTTTTTCTTTATGTATCTCGCCTTGCTCTCGTTCACTTTGAAATGGTGGCCAACCTTGGCAAAGCTTTTGCCCTCCTTTAACATATCAAGAACTTTCACCTTCTTGGCGAGCTTCATGACCACCTTCTTTCTTTTAGGCTCTTTGCCAGAAGGCTTAGGAGCAGGGCACTTTTTTTGAGCCATTATCAGCATGATTCACACACATATTTGACGATACGTAAAACACAGTTTTGCAATTTATATACTATGTTCACAGAAGCTGACTCTCTATGAAGTGATGCTGGGTGTTCACAGCGTTAAGCTAGGAGATGCACGGTACCAACAATTCCATGTTCGCTAAACCTTACCTTACAGACCTTACAGTTCGTTCGGGTTGCCCCAGGTCCCTCAGTGTGAGGCGCCTCTAATGTCTACCAGAGAGTTGCTAGTACATCTTCCGGTATATTTTGCATCTTCCAATCTTGGATGGTCTGGGATGCAGTTTAGATATTTGTCGAGCTTATTCTTAAACACATTTACGCTCACTCCTGATATATTCCTCAGATGAGCTGGCAACGCATTGAATAGACGCTGCATTATCGATGCTGGTGCGTAGTAGATTAATGTCCTGTGTGCTTTCCTTATTTTTCCTGGTATAGTTTTGGGCACTATTAATCTACCTCTGCTTGCTCTTTCTGATATTTTTAGTTCCATGATATTTTCTGTTATTCCTTCTATCTGTTTCCATGCCTGAATTATCATGTAGCGTTCTCTTCTCCTTTCTAGACTATATAATTTTAAGGATTGTAGTCTTTCCCAGTAGTCTAGGTCCTTAACTTCTTCTATTCTAGCGTAAATAAAGGACCTTTGTACACTCTCTATTTGTGCAATATCCTTTTGATAGTGTGGGTACCATATCATATTGCAATATTCAAGTGGACTACGAACATGATGTTTTATAAAGCATAATCATGTGTTCAGCTTTTCTTGTTTTGAAGTGCCGTAACAACATTCCCATTTTTGCTTTACATTTTGCCAACAGAATTGCTATTTGATCATTGCATAACATGTTCCTATTCATCATCACACCAAGGTCTTTAACTGCTTCCTTATTTGTGATTGTCTCATTATTAGGTCCCCTATATGCTTATAGCTTTCCTTCTCTGTCTCCATAATTTATTGATTCAAATTTATCAGAGTTAAATACCATCCTATTTTCCTCTGCCCAATCATATACTTTGTTAAGGTCTCTTTGTAGAGCGTTCCTATCTTCATCACAAGTAATTTCTCTACTTATTCTTGTGTCATCAGCGAAACTACTCACTACCGAATCCTTAACATTACTGTCTATGTCTTCAATCATAATAACAAACAATATTGCAGCTAGCACCGTACCTTGTGGCACACCGGATATTACCTTGGTTTCATCCGATTTCTCATCGTTTGCAATAACTATCTGTTTTCTGTTGTGTAAAAATTCTTTTAACCATCTTCCTACTTTATCTATGATATTGTGTTTTCTAATTTTCTTTGCTAATATATTATGGTCTACTTTGTCAAAAGCTTTTGCAAAGTCTAGATAAACCACATCTGTTTCATTTCCGCTTTTCATATTTTTGAATATGTTCTCACGGTGGACTAACAGTTGGGTTTGTGTACTTTTTCCGGGTACGAAACCGTGTTGTCCTATATTAAACAAATTATTTTTTTATTAAATGTTTCATAATATTTTTCTTCATTACCCTTTCATACACTTTCATAATATGTGATGTTAGACTCACAGGCCTATAATTACTTGCCTCTAGTCTTGATCCACTTTTGAAAGTAGGGGTGATATATGCTAATTTGTGCTCATCATAAATCTTGCCTGTATCTACACTTTGTCTTAATAATATTGCAAGTGGCTTTGCGATAGAATGAACTACTTTCTTTAACAAAATAGCAGGGACTCCATCCGGCCCTGCAGCAGCTCCATTTTTTTTTTTAATTTCATTAATTGCCTGCACAATATCAGCTTCATTAATTTCTATGTCAGCTAAATATTCACTATTTTCGTCCCTTACTTCTATATCATTATCTTCATTATCTATTCTAGGGGTGAATTCTCTCTTATATCGTTCTGCCAGTATGTTGCAAATTTCCTTTTTTTCATTCGTTAATCTCCCTTCAATTCTCAGAGGGCCTATTTCTATTCTTCTTTTATTCATCTTCTTCGCATATGAGTATAATAGTTTGGGGTTTTGCTTGATATTTAATAGGGTTTTTTCTTCCAAGTCCCGTTTTTCATTTTCTTTTGATTGTATAATCTTTTGTTCTGCATTTTCTATCTTACTTTTTAGTTCTATAACTTTCCATGCATTTTTTTCTTTTGCAAGACCTTTTTTCCACTTTCTGATTTTCTGGAACAAGATCCTTCTGTCTCTTGGTATGCATGAATGATGTTTTCTTTTCTTCTTCGGTATATATTTATCCACTATTTTCTCCAATATTTTATATAATATCTCCGTATTTACCCTTATGTCATCACTTACGAAAATGTTATCCCAATCTTTGTTTAATTCTTCATTAATTTCTGACCATTTTATATTTTTACTGTAGAAGTTGTATTTTCCATGTCCTTCCCACTTTTTCATTTCTTGCTTATCTCTATTTTCACTTGCTTTGGAATGAACTGTTAATTCTATGACATTATGGTCTGAAATACTCGCATTATAAACTATTATTTCTTTAACATAATTCATCTCGTTCACAAATACTAGGTCTAAAGTATTTTCCTTTCTTGTTGGCAGGTGATTTATTTGTTGAATGTTGTATTCTAGTAGCATATCTAATAGCTTTTCAAATTGCCTCTTATCTTCTGCACTACTATTACTCTCTTTTTTATATGTATAAGTACAACCACAATCTCCTATTCGTTCTTTCCATTCTACGAAAGGAAAGTTGAAGTCACCAGATAGGAGAATAGTCCAGTCCTTGTGATTTCTACATATATCATCCAGGGAATCGGGTTTAAACCAATCACTACCAAGTGTACAACCAATGAGCAGCAAGGAAAATGAATGCTGCTCCTGGATTGGCTGCTTTGCAGATGACAGTCAATAGCGCGTCGAGTATCATCTTGTCTGGGTACCACTCTAAAAGAATGTCACTACGTCATAAGAGTTGTTCATCTACAGGAAGCTGGTTTGGGTAGAACGCTTTTTAAGAAAATCGAATATATTATTAAAATTTTGCTGTTTTTTCATTAACATATTACAGAACTGTAATATTTGAAAATGGTAAATGTTTTTACATCATAAAAAATGTATTTACGCAGTCATGAAAATATACTTAGTACATATGCATGAAAATATGTACTGCAGACGGAAACCTGCGCACCCTACTATTCCTGTTGTCTTACGTATTTTAGATATGCTCTGTGTACTTATTTTAAAGTACCCATGTATAATACTTAAAAATGATGTAAAAAAAACATTTCATAAAATATTCAGCATGTGCAGAATTATCAATGCGCAGTGTATACCCAATTGACCCAATACAATTCAATGTTCTCGTTTGTGTGTGTTTTGCGTGTACGGTATATACTACTACGGACTAAGAATATTTTTTGAAATCACCCACTGAAATCTTCTGTAAATGTTCTGCTTCTCCTAAGGTTCTGGCAAAGAGCCTAAACATCAGAGGCTCCTACAGTTAATGACAAATGAGATGAAAGTAAACATGATTGTTATGTTAAGAGAGGGCAAAAGTCATGGAGAAGTAGCAGCCCATTATGGCGTGACTTAAAGTGCAATCACCTGCATTGAGAGCAAGTATGAACAGGGAAAAATACTTGGGGAGGTCATTCTTGGAGAAGAACTCTCTGCCCTCTTTACTATCCCACCAAATGACCAGGATTTTGAAGAATTTCTTGGTCTGTACTCTGTACAAATTGATCAAGAAAGTCAGGCAGATATAGGCAATGGTAAAGGCATGAGATGAGAATGAAGAAAGGGCCACAAATTTTTGTCAATACTGTTGGTGATATGAAGCCCCATCATAACACCTTCATAAAAATGTACAAGTACCTCATTATGATGTAGCCTCCCGAAACCCCTGATGAAGTGCCTCCTGAAGAAGGTGAAGAGGCACCCTCAGAAATGTAACTCCTGTGATTAGCTGTGCAGTCTATCTTCATTGTCATGCATCCAACTGCACAACTAATATATCATCATCATCATCTGTAATCAGCATTCATCACTAGTTAGTACCCTTATGATTTAATATTATTTGATATTTAACATTATTATACAGTAAAAAAATACAAAAATACAGAATATTTCTTTATGAAAAAATTCTCATCCACGAATAGTTGGGGACCTGCGAGCATTTTTATAGGTACATTCCACAGATAAACCCGTGAATAGCTGAGTCCTCCCACGAATAGTTTTTAAAAGGGGTTCCACAGAAAAATCGGCGAATCTGGAGAACGTGAATACGGGTTCAACTGTAACTTCTAATAGAATTATGATATATTTACATTACTTATACAATTAGAAAGGGGAAATATTCAGCCATCTTATGGTATGTAAAATGTGCATAAATTTGGAATACATAGCCCAAACTGTTCATTAGAAGACACACAATAATAAATTGTCAAGTACATATTCAGAGAATAAAATTTTCATTATCAATATAAATAGACAGCAAATGTGTGTGCTTTTTTTTAAAACTAATAATGGTTTCCCCATAAAATTTAGATTTTCATATTGTATCATTATAATTTTATATACTACTACAATGATAAAAAAATTATGCTTATTGGCAAAGTTCAGAATTTTAACAATTTTCACGGAAAATCATATTAACAGCGGGGGAGCATAAAATAATGTGAATTCAATTGAATCCAGCTGACTGTACATGTGAAGTTATAAATGGTATCATTTCCTTTGAAATCCAAAAGCCTTTGATGAAGAACAGAAATAACGAGCTAATTTTATTGGAAATATATATAAAAAAAGTAATTCTTAACACGCATGATTATATAAAGGATCCATTTTCAGAGCTGATAAAACTAGACCTGTTTAACAAATGGTACATTGTTTATGAAAATTACTATTTAAAAAAAGAATCTGTCTTCTAAATCTGAATTGCTCTCATCAGAAGGAAAGGCAGGTACATAATGTAAGAGGATTTATGCTGGTGTTGCCAGACTCAGATTCATTACCTGGGGGTTAGCTTCATGTAATAATGCAGAACTAGACGGTTGATTGTTCATGAGATGTGCTGTTGGTGCGTATTGCAAGTTTTCTTTGCATTAGCAAATCAAATGAATAACTCGGGTGCTGTTGGTGACTAAGACATCATTACAGGACAAAGCAAATTTAACATATTACAGTAATATTCTAGCAAGACTGGATCAGGCATCTGTAGGTTTGTATTGGAAGCTTGTCGCCACATCATGAGCTGGTAAATGGTATGGAGCTGATATTGGTGGAAGCTGTCCTCTGTGGGAAGTTTCCTAGGGACAATTTTTGTTGCAGCTTTCTCACAGCGTAACATATTCAGAGAATCACAACCTGATATTCCATACAGTGCTTAACAAAATAGGTGCAAGCATGCTTATCAGCTCTGCTTAAAAGTTAGGTTGTTCCAAGGCTTTTAAGAGACTGATGAAATCCAGCTTTTTTTTATCATACTTTTGAATGCTTTTGCCTTTCCCAAGCCATGGAAGCAGCTCACTGTGTCCCAGCCTATAATGCAGTATACTGGTAGAATAATGTCGATTTGATCAGGAGAAAGTTTCTCATAAAACAGAAGGTAGGCGAGTGTTGTATGTTTTTCAGTATGCCCTATCAGAAAGAACCATTTGCCTGCGCTTATGCTGTCTCGATGATGTAGAACCAATACGGGATCATCCATTTCTGGGCTGTCGATTACTATGCAAGATTCAACTTGTTTTCCCTATTACTGGGAAATACTGTCCACATCTGTGGAACTTGCAAATTTAGTTGCATATGGTATTTCTGACACTTATGGCCAACTATTTTCTGTGTAGTGATATTCTTTATGCTGTCCTCATCATGTCTGTCAAATTAGATGCCATATTGTTGAATGTAACTGTTTCTGTGGCACTTGGTATCTGATCCATTTAGTTTAAATTGTCCTCGGGGTAAAGTGACTCAAGTTTGTGCATAAACAGTGATTGAACGCGTGATGGGGCGAACCATTATCAGCACTGAGGAGTTCTCAAAAGAAAGAATCCTATGGATTGGGACTTTCTTCAATGTATTCATTGCCAGTAATCTGAGGTACATGAGTTCTCCGGTGAAGGAGTTATATAACTTTCCAATTAAGGGGTAGGTTTTTGTTATGGACTTTCACTGATCTGTTCATATCAGATATTGTTTTCACATTGATCTCGCTAGTGGATCATAGAAACACTTTTGTGCTTGTCTGTCTTCAGTAAATACAAGCCTTTCAGCTTTCATGGATGAATGTTGTTAACATGGTGGATTCTTTTCCTAATGCTCCAAGAACGCTATCCTCAGTTGTGGATAGTGCTACATATCCAGTAGAAAAATTTATTAAGTGTTCAGGCATATCCAGCAGACTAAAAGGAGTCCTTGAATGTTCATCCAAACTTTGTGTTAATTTTTTTGACATCTCTATCCATCTCTTTACTTCAGATATAGACATGCGCTCTGCTTTATGCTGCTTTCCATGTGCCTTACATGAATTTTGCTGCATCTTAGTGAAATTAGTGTAGGCTGGAGTTGCAGGACATGCGATGAACCATCAATGAAGTGAATTTCCTTTCAGCGTTTAATCAACTATTCCTCCATTACCCTAAGTGTTTTGTTTTTTGTTGTCTCTAGTGTATAGTCAAGCCAGACATTGTTGAGCTTGCCATTTGTCAACTTGGCCACAAACAAGCTTCATGAAATGCAGCTTTTGCTTCATCAGTTGTTCATCTAAGGGCTCATTATTAAGAGAGACAAACGTGCCGATCTTTTTCCGGGCATTTTCAAGTGATATAGCATCACAAACCAGATCTCACATTCCAGGCTGTAGTATTAATACAATTTCTGAACATTCCTGTATGAGGTGCCTCTTCAAATTAGTTTATTTATATTTTTTTATATTCTCAACCCCATCTTCCAGTGCAAGTGCTTGAAATCGTGGCATTAGAGTTTTCAACATAAATATTTGTTTTTCGTGCAGAATGGTAGGTTTGATTTTATTAAGTAGTCTCCTGACAATTTTCTGGTATGGGCTCTTAGTATTACTACTGTCAGAGCTGTGTTGCTTTAACGTTATATGTATATCACTAATGTAGTGTGTGTGTAGCAACCATTCTGTCAATGGTACCATGATTCCACTGCAACCAGATCACCATTGGCAATACCATGAAGTCTTTTGAGCATTACCTGGTCTTGTCGCCTTTCTGCCGCAAGCAACATTTTGGTATACATATTGAAAGAACCATGTTGGTTAGTAATAGCTACCTCCACCATAGACCAGGTTGACCTGTGTATAGGATTACAATGTTCACCATACACAAAGCACTTTTTTTTCAAATCAAAAGTTTAAGTAGATGACCTGGTTAGTGGTGAAGCTGAAGAACCATCATCCAAAACATGCGATTCTGTATTACCAACATTTGGGCATTCTATACTACTAGCTTTAGATTCCTTGAATGTCTTTTGATATGATTATGGGCTGCAGTATGATAACCGACAGCTCTTATGGTACAAAATTGGAACTCTACCTGTGGAAATATCTGCAGAATTTTGTAAAATTTGTTTGTCACTGTCATCTTAACTTTCCTTACAAGCTGCAAACAACTTACCGAGTTTTGATAGAACAGAATATGCAAAAGTTCCTGTCAAATAGAAGGGCTTTCCTCTTCTTGGTGGTTGTTCGCAGATCAAAATCTGTATCCAGTATTGTGCTGCTTTTAAACCCAACTTTGTTAATTTACAAGAAAGTATTTGAATTACATATCTTCCACCAGCCAAGTGTAATGGCAATGAAGATATTAGCTCAATCAGCCAAAATTTTGAGAATGCAAGCAATATCGAGTGCAAATGCATACAAAGACAATGCTTATATTCGGTAAAATACGTTTAACTTTTTCAAATTATCATTTTCTCCAGAAAATATTTATGTTTAGGCTTATAGACCTTTTCGGTTTTTAGATTACAGATAGAGATCCTACTCTTGTAACAAAGTCAGAACTCACTCATCCTAACGTCTAATTATGGTAATTATCCACGGTGATTGCTGTAATTAGTTGTTTTGTTTACAGTATCCAAAGTTATATCACTAGTGATTCACTTGAATAACCTAAGGATTTTACCATTATTAGGTTACAAATGTTTTGTTTACAGTGTCGATAGTTTGTCGATAGTTGTGACTGTAGCCAACTATTGATACATCTATCAACACTTCAACAGTTAGCCTATTATTAAAAATCTCACAGCATTTTAAGGTTGTCACAAAATGCCTCTTACATTATGATTTTCAATAATCTTCAGTTCAGTTGTGGTTCTTACTGTTTTCCTCGCCAAATGAGCATGGGAACAACACCTATTAGTGGTGACTGACTGAACCACTTTCCGTTGAAATCTGATTATTTCGAGTTCTAATAAAATCGAGGTCCGGGTCTCTACTGTAAATTCAAACCATGCAAGAACTTGTTTGTACTCGGAATGGACAAGTAACATTGTCTTGCGGCAAGTACTGGGAAGACTGTTGGTCACTCACTCTCTGTTTGCCATCTTGAATTATATTTTTCTCTCATTTTTTTTGCTTTTTTGGGGAACTTTTTTCTTAATTGCATTATGGCTACCAAGCATAAGGCACACTTCTGATGACAGTGCTATGAAGAAAAGAAAAGCAAACTCCTTGGAAGTGAAAGTTGACATAATAGAACTATCTGGATAGGGTGAGACACATTTTAACATCAGTCGCGTGTCCTCGAGTTCATCGTACAACTGTGGCGATGAATACAAAATTAAAAAGTGTATACTTGAACTTGTGCAAGGATCTTTTCCTTCTCATTATTGAGAAGGAACAATTATTTGTGCTTTAGCTGGAAGATCAGCATCAACAGCACATCCCAGTTAGCTTAATGTTGATTCAGGAGAAGGCTAAAAGATTGTTTGGAACGGTGAAAAGAGAAAAGAGGGAAGGGAGTGACAGGGAAGAGTTTGGGGCTAGCAAAGGTTGGTTTATGCAGTTTAAGGCCCTTGCAAATTCAAACCACCTTATTAAGGTGGAAGCCTAAGTTGCTGGTGGTGATGAGAAAGCAGTGAGTGAATTTCTTAGTGGGTTGACTAAGGTAACCAGGGAGGGGGGTTTACTGTGCTGAACAGGTGTTTAATGTAGATGAGACAGGTTTGTTCTGGAAATAGATGCCTACCCGAACATACATTGCTAAGGAGGGAATGAGGGCATCTGGCTGCAAAGTCAGCTAGGAGAGAGAGACTTTTCATCTTGATGGTAATGCGGCTGAAGTGTATGTTGGTATATCTGAGAGAATCAAAGAGCACTGAAGGGCTTTTGGAAGGGTCAGCTATATATCATCTGGAAATCCAGCAAGAAGGCGTGGGTGATACAATAGATATTTGAGGATGGTTAACCAACTATTATGTGCCAGTAGTGAAGGAGTACCTAAAAAAGAAGCTGTACTATTGTAAAGGACCGACGGTTTGTATACCGTGTGGGAACAAATCACAGTTTTTGGAAGTAAATTGTATTTCCCCTAACTATACAAACCTAGGTCCTTACCACCTACTGCCCACCTCAAGCCACCCCTCAATCAGTTACCTGAGCCAAAAGCAAATTGGAGCGCTCTCTCCCTGTCGGGTGACAACCGACAACTGGACTATAGTAGTTAACTACTGTACCACCTTGTTGGAAGATTTAACGGCTGCGTCCAGGCTTCGCCTTAAGTAATTCCTATTGTAAAGGACCTAGGTTTGTATAGTTAGGAAAAATAAAATTTACTTTCAAAAATTGTGATTTTTGCATTTCTGTAAAAGCAGACTGGAAAATAAAATTAAAATCAGTGAATATTTCAGATACGGTACAGTATGCTCTATCATCCAAAAAGACTACAATATAGCAATATAATTTCAAATACATCTTATGTTACCCTTAAGTTAGAGAGAGAGGGAGACATCATAAACTTAACCCTTAAACGCCTAAGGGGTATAATAAAAATCATCTCCCGTATGCCGAGGGGGTCTCGGAGTGAGCGCCGAAGCGGAAAAAATATTTTTTTCAAAAAATCACAGCGGGCCTAGTGTTCAAGATTAATAGTTCATTTTTGGCTCCTTTTTTCGTCATTGCCTGAAGTTTAGTATGCAACCATCAAAAATGAAAAAAATATCATTATCATATATAAATAATGCGATATATGATAGCGCGAAAACAAAATTTCATATATAATTGTATTCAAATCACGCTGTGAGCAAAATGGTTGAAGCTAATGAGTTAATTTTTTTCGTTGTATAGTACACTAAATTGCGATCATTTTGGTTTATAACACGATCAAAGCAACACAGAGAAAATATTATCACAAAATGATGCATGAATTTGTAACGTGCGGACGTAAAAAAATGTTTTTTTCAAAAATTCACCATAAATCTAAATATTGTTCTAGAGACTTCCAATTTGTTTCAAAATGAAGATAAATGATTGAATATTACTATACTGTAAGATTTTTAGCTTACAATTACAGTTTTCGACCATTTTGGAAGGGTTAAAGTTGACCGAATGTCGAATTTTTAAATATATTTTTTTATATGCAAATATTTTGTAAACGAGAAAAGCTACAACCTTCAATTATTATTTTTTTGTATTCTACATGAAATTGCGCACATTTTCATATATAAAGCTCTATGAAACGCCTAATATGAAATAGAGCAAATATTCCGAGAATGCGACGTACGCATTTCGGAGATTTGCGGTGGAGAATCGGCGCGCTGAGGGAAGGAAAGTTTTTTTTTTAGATTCACCATAAATCTCAATGTTGTACCAGAGACTTCAGATTTGTTTCAAAATGGAGATAAATGACTGAATATTACTAGACTGTAAGAGTTTTAGCTTACAATTGCGTTTTTCGACCATTTCGGTAGAGTCAAAGTTGACCGAACGTGGTTTTTTTTCTATTTATCGTGATTTATGTGCAAATATTTCGAAAATGAGAAAAGCTACAACCTTCAGTTATATATTGTTGTATTCTACATGAAATTGCGCACATTTTCACATATAAAACTATGTAACGGCTAATTTAAAATGGTGCACACATTACGACAATTGCACATATGATTTTTTCGGAAGTTACCACACGGACTTAAGGAAAATGTTATTTTTTTCATAAATTCACCATAAATCGAAATATTGGGCTAGAGACTTCCAATTATTCCAATTTGTTGCAAAATGAAGGTAAATGATTGAATATTACTAGAATATAAGAGTTTTAGCTTACAATTGCGTTTTTCGACCATTTCGGTAGAGTTAAAGTTGACCGAAGGTTGAAATTTGGCACTTATCATTATTTATATGAAAATATTTCAAAGCTGATAAAAGCTACAACCATGTGTTGTTTTTTAGTTGTATTGTGCATGAAATTGCGCACATTTCCATATATAAAACTTTACGCAACGGCTAATTTAAAATGGTGCAAACATTACGACAATCGCACGTATGATTTTTTCGGAAGAGTTACCACGCAGACGTAAGGAAAAAGTTTTTTTCATAAATTCACCATAAATCAAAATGTTGTGCTAGAGACTTCCAATTTATTGCAAAATGAAGTTAAATGATTGAATATTACTAAAATATAAGATTTTTAGATGATAATTGCGTTTTTCGACCATTTTGGTAGAGTCAAAGTTGACCAAAGGTTGAAATTTTGGCACTTATCGTTGTTTATATGAAAATATTTCAAAACTGATAAAAGCTACAATCATGAGTAGTTTTTTGTTGTATTCTACATGAAATTGTGCAGATTTTCATATATACAGTGGACCCCCAGTATTCGCGTTCTCCAGATTCGCGGACTCTCACATTTGCGGATTTCTCTGGGGAACGTTTCCCTGCATTATTCGCGGAAAATTCGCTCATTCGCGGTATTTTTCTATGATAAATATCCACAAATTCCTGGTTTTTTTGATGAATTTCATCATAAAATGCACTTTTTGTGATAAAACTATTAAAAAAACCAAGTATGAAAATCTTTAGTGGGTTTTTCTTGAGTTTTAACTAACAAAATAGGCTGTTTTAGCATTTTCATAGGGGTTCCAAACATTCGCGGATTCTAACTATTCACGGGGGGGTCTGGTACGCATCCCCCGGGAATACGGGGGGGATCACTGTAATACTCCATGTAACGGCTAATTTAAAATGGTGCAAAAGTTATGTCAAAGTGACTAAATAATTTCTGAGATGTGTCACTGATACTTTTTAGTGCGATAAGAAAGAAATTCGTGCTTGCGAGCCTGCGTAACGATTGTAAACAAAACAACACCTTGATCCGTTAACTCCCAGCATCCCCCAAGGCGCGTGATTCAAAAGTTTTCGGCTGGCAGGCCTATAAGTATTTTTCCACAAATTTTTTAAAAAAACTTTTCTATGTTGACGTAAAATACGTCCAATCGGCACCCGACAGACAATTTATCTCGATGTAAAATACGTCCAATAGGCGTTTAAGGGTTAAGCTCATTTTGGGGTCCACCTATCGGCACCCCAGAGTGAGCTTAAGTTTATGATTTGTATTAAAAGTTTATTTAATATGTATTATTGTAAACATTTTATAGATACTTTGCAATGTTTAGAGAGAGAGAATCATAAACTGGTTAAGCTCATCCCAGAATGAGCTTAAGATTTGCATTACAGATTTATTTAATTTGTATTAAACATTTTATAGATTTTTGCTGTCTACATTAATGTTAACTTTTGAAAATTGGTTAATCACTTCTTATCATAAAAATATATTTACGTAGTCATCAAAATAAAATGAAAATACAGTAATTGGTGAATATTGCTCTATGAAAAAATTTGCAAATTCGTGAAATTTTGCCCGTGGCCAAGTGAATAATGTGTTCCACAAAATCCGCAACAAGATGAAACGTCGAAGTGTGGAACGCATAAAAAAGGGAGGGTCACTGTACTCAGGATAATCAGGGAAGGAGTTAAAAGAACAGGTTTTACTTATGCCTCATGGTGTTCTGTTCTTTGAAAAAATTCTTATTTTAGTGCAATCTCTTAAATCTGGGAACTTTGGGACCAGGCCAAAATTCTTACTACAGTGCAACCTTTTAAACTTGGGGACTAGGCCACTGCCAGACCTAGTTGCAACTTAGCCTACTATACTTGGCTAATTTCTGACACCACTTTTTATAATTTTATTAGTCATATATTTTCAGTTTAACATGTTATAACTTCATACTGTATAATTTGCTTTAAGATGGTGTACTTTATTTAACACATTTAGCCTACATTTCCAAATTAGCCTAACCCTAAGTCAACTACATATTTAACTTTTTTCAGAATCTGCAGAATATTATGAGTGACTTTCATCTCCTAAATTTACTATCTTCATAATTAGCTAATACCAAAACAACTTGAACAAATAATGTAGTTTGTTACTTGTTCAGGTATCAGTGATTATAGGACTTGTATAGAATCTTTATGGTTTAAAGATGTAGTAAGTCTAGTGAGTAACCATCATCATGACTGAAGTTCCTTCCCCTTTCTAGAGTTGCCAGGTGTGATGATATTAATCAAATATGTGTTCGACATAAAAAACTTTACTTTTTTTTGGGGCAAGTGTATACTTTTTTTTTGGCAAGTGTACAATTAGTAGGTACGTACATGGTTTATTTTGAAGAATTCTTAGAATTTAGTTAGTCTCCTCCCAGTGGAAGTGCAATTCTGTTTTTTGCCCACCAACCTCTTGTGCTGCAAGACCTTCATAATCCACCTCGGCATTCTCATTTCTGTTTATTCCAGCTTGTGTTCCTGCTTCCTTCTTAATGCCCATGTTTTGAATTATACACTGCTACTGCAGTACATCTTTATTTTCATTTTAATTAGCATTCTTTGTCACACACTATTGCCACCTACCTCTGTTTTTCAATTTCTGCTTCACACCCTCTCTCCTGGCTTAGATTAGATCCCAAGTAGTATTTAAAATTGTTTTAAGTCTAGCCCTCTTCTATTTTGTTTATATATCCCATCACCTCCATGCTTGCTGGACACCATAACATCAGTTTTATCCACATTTACCTTGGTAAGCCCCCAACCACATTCAAGAGCTTCCTGCTACTCTCCTTCACATTTTTGCAATTCTTCTTCAGTCTGTGCGACAATCACCAGGTGTTATGCATGCAACTAGATCCCACCTCCCCCAAAATCCCTTCTTTCATTTTCTGTGTTTAAAAGATTTTCTAGTAATCTATCTTTGTCATCATCCTTAAGCAACATTTTTCTCTATCTTTGAAAACACCAGGCTGAGATCTTGTCTTTGCCTTTTCTTTAAGTTTCATATTCTGAATATATCTTTTTCACCTACCTTTGTTTCTAACCTTTTGTACAACACAGTAGCTCTTCCAGTGGCAATGCCTAATAGGTATCAACTTAGTATGTCTCATCTTTTCTGTATATCATTCCATGGCACCTTCCACATGTCTCACATTCCAGTCCTTGGAATTGATATTAAATTATATTAACCATTTTTTCCATGACTATTGTAAGCTAATCATTAACTCATTTTATTAATCCACTTTTTCTTTTCCACTCGATACTAAATATACCTCTTCTGTCTGTGAAACACAGTAATAAAATTTTAAACTCATACCTACCTCTGTGGTTCCCTTTCCCCCTTATACCTAGTACATGTGTCTTGTACACAAGGAACATTTATCACCCTCCCCATCCTGTTATGGTACCAACGTTTCATGATCCTACCCTAATTTTCCACTTTCACTCACTACTTGACACACTTATGAACCCTCTAGCACCCCTCTTCCATTTACCTCACCAGTAAGAGGATCCTATGCCATATTTAGAAACTATATATACAGTGGTCCCCCCGTATTTGCGGGGGATGCTTACCAGACCCCCCCCGTGCATAGTTAGAACCCGCGAATGTTTGGAACCCCTATGAAAATGCTAAAAACAGCCTATTTTGTTAGTTAAAACTCAAGAAAAACCCACTAAAAATTTTCATACTTGGTTTTTTTAATAGTTTTATCACAAAAAGTCCATTTTATGATGAAATTCATCAAAAAAAAAACGGGAATTTGTGGATATTTATCGTAGAAAAATACCATGAATGCGCGAATTTTCCACGAATAATGGGGGGAAGCGTTCCCCCAGAGAAATCCGCGAATGTGTGAGTCCGCGAATCTGGAGAACGCGAATACCGGGGGTCCACTGTATATTCCAACTCCCAATTATATACTCAGACAAAAGTGCTAACTTTTGATTAAAGATGTAAGAGTAAATACAACTGAGCAACTTGAAAACTCACCTTTGTAACAAAATAAGCAATATTTTTAAGGTTAGTACAATATTAAGTTTCTTAAGATAAGTTTATTGACTGCTAATCAACATGATTTCATGTTATCACGTTTATATTTTTCCTGAGCTGCCTAAGGGGAAATTCATTATGAACCTGATTCTTTAAAAAAATAACAGTTAACTTTTAATACAAAGTCATACTGTACCATTGTTATATTTATTACATTTCAGTATGGTTTTGTATTGTTACAACTGTTGTATTTTGATCATGTTTTTATGTTGAATTTCAAAATAAACCTTATCATAGGCATATAAACTGTTATAAATGGTTTGGGCTCATGATTGATTCAGTTGATATGGACATCAAAATTATCATCCCACACATTTTTATATCTCATGGTTTCTTGAACCTTCCTGTATAACTACTGCAATTTGACTCCGCATCATCGAATTTCATATGATGTCCTAACTTTAATTTTTTGAGATTTCAGTGGTACTTTTAAAAGAGCCGACTCCTCTTCAGTGTACATGGCTGTATTTTTTTGTGATATTTTATTCAGTAGCATGTGAAGTAATTAGACTACAGCACTGTATTGTGGTGATATGATTTAAAAATTACATTAATTAAAAAATTTTGATTTGATTATTTCACAATTTTGAATTTTTGTAAATGAGAAGTTCCATGTTATTTTTTCAGGTATACTAAAGTATTAATTCTTGTTTTCATTAGTTAACTTATATATGTAATTTCATTTTAGGGTGAAGAGGAAACGGCCCGTGAGCTTGTGGAATTTATGGAAAGTGCAGAAAGTGAATATCAGACAGCCATAAGTGAAAATTATCAAACTATGTCGGACACAACATTCAAGGCCTTGCGTCGCCAGCTGCCAGTTACACGTACTAAGATAGACTGGAACAAGATAGTTACCTATACTGTCGGAAAGGAACTGAAAAAACAATAATAATTAATATGGGACTAAGAAACATTTTTAAAAATAGGCTTGCTCTTCATGGTTTGTCTTGGGAGCAAGTCTGGACAGTGCATTTGGCATACATAATTCCCATTTTATTATTGTCAATTGTTGATACTGCAGAGTTAAATTATTTTGTTCTAGATAAATATTACATTATTACTGTGTGAAGTTTATTATCACAGATTTGTTTATTTAACCTTCTGTGTCAAAATATATAAAAAAAAAAATAGGTTCTGTGATTTACAGTTTCCAGCAAATTCAGTGATTTCCTTTCATTCCTTACAGAGGAAACATTGCTTATTTGGGCTTCTCTGGAGTGAATATCATGCCAATGTTATAAAAGCGCACTGTTAATGAAGGTTAAACACATCTCTCCTCCTTGTTACAATTGGGTAGGCTATCGAAGACGCCTTGCCTTTGCCATCGATGGAATATTGGCATTGATTTTGGGTTTCCTTGTAGCTGGGGTCCTTAAGTACAACCATTTAAGGAGCACATCTTTACTATTATTTCTTTTTTGTGATTTTGTTTTTATGCATCCAAGGTTATTTCATGCTCAAGTCACCAAGTTTTAGGATTTTATTAGGATAGCACAATAATCCATTTGTGGTTGGTTTTATGGGCCGTTTTTTGATAGTGTATCCAAGCATCAAGCCTTGTGGGCAGCAGGCTTTCTTACAATACCCACAAACTATTTATGGAATGAGCCAAATACATACCGGTATGCCCTTCCCCTTTGAGGAAGGCAATTTAATTAGACTGCTTGGTAACTGGAGGGCTTGAAGTCGTTACCCTTCATTGCTGCTGTGTCTATTCCTGATGCCTTGCTGTGTGAAAGTTTAGTGGGGAACTACATGTTTGTTCCTAGAGATGGCCTGCTTGCTGACGGCTTGGTGGTGTTAATTATATAGTACATATTTATCTATTCAGTTACACTTTACTTATTAGATGATTTTTTAAATGATGCAAATCATACCAAGTGCATTGCAGATTATTCCTGACTCAATCATGTCATTAAGAGGCATGTACCTGGAATGTGTCTGCAGAGCTTGTTTAGAAAGGTTGGAAATTGGAAAATTAAACACACCAAATATAGCTTTATGAAAAATACTGCATATCTTTGCTATGAGAACAATGCCATCATCTATGTAAAAGTTTGGTATGGATTTTATAAAAATTACAGAAACATCAGCCCCGGCTAGGGGTGTACATTTTCACGTGTCCTAATGCACATTAGAAGGTTCTAAGAGCCCATTTATTTATGAGCTTGTTATAGAACCAACCTACAGATCAGTTTTGTTTTCTAGTTTGTGATGTTCCATAGCTGTATATACTAAGTTGAAAGAAATGTGCTAATGCTTTTCATTACTTGATTTTCTTTTTATATATTGTAATCTAATGAATTTTGTTGTGGAAAGTATTTTTATGGCCAAAAAGGGTAGGTTTATATATCACTGTTTGAAAGGCTTTAAGTCTTCATCAAAAAATAAAATTTAAGTATTAAAAATCATCTGAATAATCCTTTAAACTTTTAAATGAAAAGAGCTATCACTTGTCTTGTAAGCTGATCTGTATACAGAATGTTTAGACTGGAGAATATTGATGAGAACACTATGCACCTTAACACATTGGATTAAGGACTTCATTTCCTTTGGTTGAATCCCTGTATTTATTATTTCATGCATTATATTTCCTGTTGGTCTGTTTTATATTTTTTGGTGTTACTTTCTCTAATTAGCCTTATTGCAATGGAAAAAATTACCAAAATGTCTTTTGTTGATTTTCTTTATTATAAAAAAGTAAGAAAATTTTGTTTTAAGATATAAATCCATTTTAATGTTTGCTGGATTTTTGTTTTATCCTTCTGTGTTCTGTAATGTTGTGTTTAGTTTTAAGTTAATGTGAGCTTTACAATCTTGTAGTGTAGCTTTTAATTTTTGTTTTTTGTCTTCATTTCTTTCTTAATTTATGGCCAGGTTGATACCATCCTGTTATGCAATTTACTCTTGTTCTTATGGTGTGGATTTAGGTAGTGTGCACTTGTGTAACTGTTAAAGCTAGAATCAAAACATTTTTAGCTTGACCTGGTAGTATTAATAAGCATGGCATTACCTTTTCCATGTGATTATTGTGAAGTGTAATTTGTTCATGGCTTGAGGTTTCAATTTCAAGTGGAATGATAAGTCTGTAAGCTTCGTTCACATTCTTTGATAAGATAAAGTATGAATTGCTATTGTCTTACACATGGAATACTGAAGGTGTAAGATATATTAGCACCTGCAGTAATTATCACTACATAAATTTTCAACCATTTCTATTGTGATTTCACCCCTTTCACCTTTTTTAAAATGTCTTTTGTTCTGGTAGTAAGCATCATTGTATGGAAATGTCACAGAAAACAAAACTTAAAATATTTTAAGTACCTTGTCATTTACAATACATTAACAGGGATTATTCAAAATTAAGCTTGTCTATACTATAAAGTGCTGATTGCAAATATAATAACTGTTATGTTAGAACAGCACTTGAAATAGGTTTAGTATATGTTAAGAAACTAGGTAGGGGTATGTTAATGCTCTCTACCATGTAATTTTTTATGAGGGCTTTCTAAAGCAGAAGAATGTACAGACAAGTCTTTCAATCTCTTTACCTTGTTCTCATATACATATTTATAATAATTTAATTTATTCTATTCCTATGAAGATACAAACCCTTGCTTTTTGTAAATGAGTATTCCTCATATGAGCTGAAACAGTTAGTGAAGGTGGTTAATTCAGGCGAATGGCAGGGTACTGCCCACTTCCCTATTGGTAACTCGGTACTTTCTATTCAGCAGCCATCCTGTGCAGATGATCTTATTGTGTTCTGAAACTGACTGTTGTGTTACAATTTTTAGCTTAATATTTTTGTGGCTTTTGATCAATTTGGTCAGATACACAGGAAGTACCAGAATTGCTCATTAGATTCTTCTGTTACATCTTTAAGGACCTTAGAGGATGGCAGCTAAGGAGTAGTATCATAGTGCTTTAATGGTGATAAACATCAAAGACCTGAAAACCTTGCACCTCGCTGCTGAGCCAACATATTGTCATTGGGTCTCTTTCTTCCCCTTTTAATACAAAATTTTTTGTTCCTATAGAAATACAAACCTTCATCCTTCACCTTGAATTGCCTATAAACAGGAGCTGGAACATCCATTCAAACTTATTGACAAAGCAGCAAACCACCAAAACGCGGGGGAAGCCCCACCTACCTGTCAGTTTGAACTCCACTGTTTCTGGCCACCTTCAAGTCCAGATGTCCTTCATGACTGCCCAACATTTTGTGTTTGATCCTTCATTGATCAAACTTAAGTATTCCTTTTCATTTTTGGGGTTTTGACCATGTGTTTGTATTGCAAATTTTTAAACTCCTCAATCAAAAAAGCCTTCTTGTAAGGAATTGTTTGTTTTTTCGTTGCCGCTATGAATAGTTTTCATGAGACACGTAACTGCTTCTAGTAGTTACACAACAGCTATGTCATGCTCCAATATACTTACTAATATATTTACCTTTCAGGTACAGTAGATTTAGCCACTTAGAATTTTCGTGACTGTAAAGTTTGCCTTATTTAAGGTAATCCTACTACCACAGCCTTATTAAGTTACGATAATTCGTCTAGCAATTTTTTGATTTTGCGATGGGGTTAGCAATTAATACCAATACGACAATATTTTGAAATTTTGCGTGCATCGGGCGCAGGCAGCAGTGTACAATCAGGCAGGGAGAGAGACCAGATTACATAGCCTAACTTCTTTACCTCCATGTCTTTATGCCATCTTATAGTTAAATATGTTTAAAAAAAAGTGAAAGAGGATGATAAAAAATGTAGTTTTAACGTTATGCTTGTTGCACAGATGTGTACAGCTGTGAACAATCGAGTGGTAAACAACTTTTTTTGCAAGGTAACGGAATTGCTTGTATGTCAACCATCATAAGATAGTCTGTAATTAATACTGTAACGGAATTGCTTGTATGTCAACCATCATAAGATAGTCTGTAATTAATACTGTACTTATGTTATAAATAATGACAAGTAGAATAGGACTGATATATTTTTATGTAATAACTTTATTCGCTAAGGATACAAGATCAGCAAGGAAATATACTGTTAAATTTAAGCTGCAACTTGTAGCTGAAGCTGAGAAAATAATGTTCTGGCTGCTAATGACTTATTATCGTGCATCGGCAACAAGGATAAAACTCCCAAACTTTGATATGCCGTCAAACACAACCATAGATAGAATTGAGAGAAAATTATTTCAATCTCAATTACTGGGCATGAAAGAGCACATTTTACTGTTGTTTTCACACCAATAAAAGGTAAATAATGTAAAGCTTGTATTATGATGAAATAAATTGAAAATAGCAAACGGAATCACTGAATTTTTACGCAATCTATCAATGAAAAAAAAAAATTTTTTGTTCATGAGACGTATGAGTCATATTTCGAATTGGAAGCATAACAAAAAATGACCTCCCATATAAAGAAAGTATCTAGATATTAATTTTTGCTAACTAGAAGCAAGAAAATTCACTCAGAATTGAGTTAAATACAGCAAAATCAAAACTTATTCACCATCAGCTGATCTCCAAACCAAAACATTAATTGCCAAGTTAGAAGTTTATAATAATACAATAATATGAGAACACATACAGTATTATTGTTTACAGTAATTTATAAGTTTTTAAAAAAAGATTCATGGAAAAGGTTCACATTCATTACGTTTGTACTATATAATTATACGTAGCCTTCAGCAGCCTGACACCGTTCAATTATGCCAACGGCCCAAATCAGATTCTTGTTTCGTGTTCATTCTTTTTGTACTGAATTAAACTTCCAAATCCTTTGAACCTTCAGAATTAGCTGTTATTAATAATTACTATCCCGTATATGTAGTATAGATTCTGTAGGTTAGGCTACTTTATATTTATACATTATACCATAGTATTTGCTAGGCTAACTATTGGGGGTTGCACACAGAGAAGGGTTTGTACAACTTATTCACCAGGACCATTGACTTTTGTTACCTAACATATGGTTGACTTAGGTTGGCTGATGGTCCATGGGTCTTCTCACTATCTTTCCTTGGTAGAGCGACCCAGGGAAACGCTTAACTTTTCCCCAGCAATTTCTTGGGGTTGCAAGTGGAAGGGTTTGCACAGCTCATTTGTGCTGCTTGCTCAGTTCCTGAACTCTCAGTTTTGCATTAAGTTGTTGGGGAGTGATAAGCCAATGTTCCTGGTATGTACTTTATGGTTGGACAGCCATGGTGACAGGGTAACACTTTGCCCCCTTCTGTCTCAGCTCTTTGAGGCCATAAGAGAGGAGGAGTTAACATGACCCGGCTGTGCAGCTTGGTCACAATTGGCAGGTCCAATCCTCAGATCGGGGTAGCTTAGTAGGGACAGGTATGAGTTTTTCCATCGTCTCTGATCTTCGTCTTTCGATACTATCGAGTGGAGGAAGAAGACTTAAGTGCCTGGCTCTCCTTGCAGGAAATCGTGATAGACTTCCAGCATTGGGACTTTTTCTAAGGAAGAGGACTGGTTTGGCTCACACTAATAGTACTTTTGCTAACCACTTCCCACGGACAGGCCAGTTCCCAGGCTCGGGCCACCAGTCTGGCCAATATCTCCTGCAACAGTGGTCCAGGACCGCCTGATGCTACCCGTGTTCCATGCATGGGTGAAACTGCTGCTAGGGGTTCCCTGGAACCTATGGGTGCTGGCCTGGCCTAGCTAGCCAGCCAGGGTACCTGTACTTCTGGTATGGGATCCTCTGCTTTCAAGGCTCCAAGGAAGTGACAGGACCCATGTGGTACTTTCATCCAGACTTATTAAGGGGTGTTTTCCCCCTTTCCTTCCTTTCTTTCCTGTAGAAGACCGTCTTCTAGGAAGGTCTTGGCGCAATCATGGATAGCCCTTGCCCACATTTTCATGAGTACACTCCACTTTGTTTGACAACTGTTTATGGCCTTGTTCACCTGCCAGAGGCCTTGCCTCTATTAGACAAGGCAAGGTTCCCCCTGATTGGAGGGTTCCAAGATACAGTAGATTGTTAAGCATCAGGGATAGGATAAGCTTTTATGCTGTTTCCCGACCTTTGTCACACGGAAGTATGCAGTATACAGGTTTTTGTCTTGGAACTGAGTGGCTTATACACCCAAGTGTGGAACAATCCCTTGCGGGTTTTCAACGGGCGTACTTCTACAGGAGGGTTGTCTGAGGATTTTTCAGCACCTGGAATGGTCCCAAGGGTCCTGAGACACCAAGGTACAGAGGCTGCTGTATTTAGAGGCAATCAAGCTTGGTTGTAAGCCTGATGGCCTTGGTGAAGCAACTGGGCATTATCTTCAGTTTTTTCCCTGCACTAGAGGTGTTTTGAGCCAAATGAGCTCACCTGCATCTATACAGGTAATACAGCACAGTGACTTTCTACTTGCACCCTAGACTCATCAAAACAAGAAGTCTTTATCTAGGTCAGTGCCAAACAATTACCACAAGTTAACTTCTTTCTCTCTCATATGCAAAGGAAATGGATCACCCAAAGAAGTAGGGTAGTATATTCAAATACCATTGTTTGGGGTTGGTCTTTGTTGATTACCCAACCCACCAGACAACTTCCTGCAAGCCCTTTTATGTTTGGGAGGGACAAGATATAGTGTTGTCTTGAGTCCTTAGGCAAAATTTGGCACTTAGGATTGGTCTGACTCTGAGGTCTACTTCATTCCTTTTGGAATGAAGTAAAGGCTGCAGTATGGTTGGTGCAGTTGACTAACAAACCACATCTTTGTCCGTGTCCTATAGGTTCTCAGGCCTATGAGGCACGCCAGTTAATCTTGCTTTCAATTGGACTTTTCTTTGGAACATCAGAGGTGCAACTTTGTTTTCCCTATGGATTTTTCCATACTACTCCAGTTGGGATTTTTATTTTACCTTTAATCACTTTCCGTTTTCGGAATGGTAGTAAGGGGAAATAACAAGGGTGGCATTCTTTTCCAGCAGCTGCCATTCATAAAAGTGCCTGTCTCTTTGAGTCCCCAACATCTCATACCCTTTTCCAGTCCATTTCCTTGCCTTATTCATGGTTCTTAATGGGATATCATCCTTAGAAGGGGAAGTACAATGCTGAGAATTAACGCTAGAAATCAAGGGAGAGCAAATTTTTTTTTTTTTTTTTTTTTTTTTTTTTTTTTTTTTTTTTTTTTTTTTTTTTTTTCTTTTTTTCTAGGAACTAAAAGGATAGGTATTGTTCAAATACTCATTTTGGTCATCTCAAAATTACCTCGGCTTTATTCTCTCACCTCAATGCCTATGTTGGTGCCAAGTTACACTTTAATGAGAGTTATACTGTGTCTATTTGGAAATTGGTTTGCCTTGGCAAACTTGTTGCAGTTTTGGTCACAGGACAACCTTCTTTCTCAAGTTTAGTAGTGATAACTTGGAGATTTTTATTCTCTCCTGATTAGAGAGTTAGCACTGGGGTTGCTAGTGTACTGTAGCAACTAGTCTTTTCAAAGGATTCTTGCTTCAGCAAACTTGGGGAGGTTGCGCACAAGGTATTGTTTTGGTTTTGCCACCATTCTTTAGTTCCCCTGGTGTCTTTGTAGAAGCTGGTTCCAAGGGCAACTCTGCTTCCTCTCCTGACTTAGTCTCAAGAAGTTGTCTTCAGGGGACTGAGGGTATGGGAGCGCCACTAAGTTTTCCCAAGGGATGTTTTCATGGTTGGACGAATCCAGTGAGGGGTAGGATGCACATTTGGGCATTGTTCAGTAATAAGTCTTACTTTGGGGTGATATCCAGATACCTTTTGATATCAGAGACGTAATATGGATGTATGGTCCCTAATCACCTGTATGACAAAGTAGTTGTATAAGATATCCAGGATCCAAGCTTTCACTTTGCTACCATTCAGCAGAACTGATAGCTTGGGTTTTTTTTCTTCTCCATGCTTTATTTGGTGTGGGCATAGAAAAAGGTTTCTTTCCAGTAAGCAAACCTTGAAACTTGTCTTTACCACCATTTTGCATTTTAGTATGTACGTAATCAGCAGGTTGATTGTTTTCTCTCCCAAGGGAAATCTGGGAGTAGGTGTCCAAGCCAAGTAATATCCTAACCTGCCACCTACCAGCTCTGTGGTTCAAGGTGGTAAGAGATATTCCCCTCTAGTTAAACTTTATGTCCAGCCACTCATAGAATGATATCTCCTGGCATTGAGAGCTTTGGTGCTCTGTCTGCAAGACTAGAATCATCTCCAGTTATTGGTGTTGGAGATGAAGTGTGAATCTTTGGTCAGGGCTGCAGGTAGTGGTGTTTTACTCATACTCATGCCCTGAAGCTTCTTTCTGCCTTGGTTTTTGAAAGGCTTGGATTGATTCTAGGAGTAGATCTCTCTCCATTTTGAGGGTTGCCAGACATATGCCTGAACACACACAGACTCTTATTTATCCTTGATTTGGCATAGGTATAGTCAAGGAATCTGGGCTCTCATATGTATGGCACTGAGAGGATGGAGATCTGTTTGTTTGGAATGCCCCAAATTTTGCAAAAAGATTCAGAACTGTCGGTTGTGCTAGTGTAAACCTCATTATCCCCACTGAAGGACTTTTCAGTAGTGACTTACAAGATACTACCAAGCTCTGTTTGAGTGTGCAGTACTATCTTGCAAGAACTCTACACCTCCGATTTTATAAGTCGCCAACTCTTCAGTTAGTACAAGAAAGACTAGGAGGAGTTTTCTGAGTCCATTTACATCCTGGTTCTGTTAGTTGATCTGTTAGTTAACTATCTCTTCCAGTGTGAAAGGATGATTGTACCCCAGATGAGAGCTCATGAAGGAAGGGCTTCACCCTATGCTTTGCACCTTGGTGGTCGCGGGTTCGATTCTCGGCCATTCCATTGAGGAGTGAGAGATGTGTATTTCTGGCAATGGAAGTTCACTCATCGTGGTTCGGAAGTCACGCAAAGCCGTCGGTCCCGTTGCCGAATAACCACTGGTTCCGTGCAACGTAAAAGCACCATACAAACAAACAAACAAACCCTATGCTTTGTTCTTATAAGAACCTGTCAGCTTTCAGGTATTATATAGTGGACCCTGTATTCACTGGGGATGCATACCAGAACCCTCTGCGAATAGCTAGTATCCGCAAATACTTAGAACTCCAGTAAGATGCTTAAAACTGCCTAGTATTTTGTTAGTTCAAACTCAAGAAAAAGCCACAAAAAATGCTCATACCTGGTTTTTTTTAATAGTTTTATCACAAAAAGTGTATTTAATCATGAAATTGATATGAAAATTTAGTCATTTGTGGATATTTCTCAAAGAAAAACTGCAATGAAGCTAATTTCCCGGGAGTAATGGGTATGTAAGGTCCATAGAGAAATCCACAAATACGCGATATGATTTCTTGCATGTTGTTTTACTTGCAGAATGTTGTCCACTAGCCCTGTGCATGCTTTCCATGGACCAGTGGTGGCTGCTTAATATGCAAACCCAACTCCATTTGGGACAGGTAGCACCTTGTCTAGGTATCCAGTTGGCAGGTGGATAGGAGTACTAACTAGTTCTCATCCCTTTGTCTGTTTCTTCCTTCCCCTCCAGCTCAGAGTCAGAGAGCCATTCTGTTTACAAGCTGGACAGATGTGAGTGCAGGTTTGCTTTCCAATTAAGCACTAGTCTTTTCATTGGCAATGAAGGGATGCAAGTTCCCCTTCTCTCTCCTTGACTTAGTGAAGGGGCTTTTGAACCCCAGGAATATGTTCTGAGGTTAGAGTTCAAGAGTCCCATATATCATGATATATTTCTTTGGATTAATTTTCATGCTATTTTCCAATTTTGCTAAAATTTATTGTACCTGATAAATAGTAAAAGGTATAGCTCAGAATAAGGATACCCTATACCCGAAGCTGAAAAGTCGGAACTGTGGTAGGACCTTCATCCGCTGGCTATGTTCAGACCAGTGAGATATCAGATTGATATCTCAAAGGCGGAACTATTCTGCAGGGATGGACTACAAATTCCATGGGCGTCTGGTTTTGGGGATAGGACTCACAGCATTCTATCTGGTTTGCCCATAATATGATTAAGGTGGGGATGATTGTATTCTTGTAGTACTCTCAGTCCTAGCAAGCAGGTTTGGCTTACACTTGGGTCACTCTAATCATGTTGTGCCATCTCATGGGGTAGGGTAGGGATGCAGACATGGGAGTCTGCTCTCATTTGTGCCAGTGGTGGAAGAATAAACTCCATGAAAGCTGATGATATATTTTTAAGGTTTTCAGTTTTTTTTTTTTTACTTTAATCTTTAAAAGAGGTATTTATAAAGATTCAAGTAGCTTACCCCTGGGCCCTTTAATGGTAGTGACTCTGCAGTTTTGACAACCACTGGAACCAGGTCTGACAACCTTTGTTTAGAAAATCTAAACAATAAATCTAGAAACCTAAGAAGCTCCAGTACAAAGCAGACCCAAAAGAAGTAAATATCATCTTGGACCCAAACTTGACTCTCTTTGACTCTGGCACCGGAAGTTGGTCAGGGTTTCTAAGCTTAGAAACAGAATAGAAAATTTCAGCCCTAAAGTAAGAAAACTACATATTAAACAGACATTCGATGGCAGAAGCGTCGTTTAGACAGATAAAAGATGCAGAGTCAGTCTGAGGACTGTCTATAACGACAATAGATAATATATAGATGTAAATGAAAAAATTTTAAAAACATAACACTATGAATAGCATTCAGGGTACTGCTGTGCATCCTGAGAACAGTGACGAACCAATCGAAAAGAGTATTTTTTTTTACTCTTAAAAGGAAATATCCTAGTTCAAGACTGTGAGGTATACAATATACCGGGTAAGCAAAGAAATAAGTAAATGTAAAGGCCTGTCCAGACGAGCAGGCGTGATTGCCAGGGAGTGCGGTAGTTGGGCAAATTCTGCCGGGCTTATCCGGAGTGTTGTCCACACGGCAGAGTTTATGAGTGGGTGGACTTGCCCAACGATGATGCCAGTACACTGTCAAGTGTTGTATGAAAACATGGTGGCTGGTATTGCTCAGAAAAGAAACTGTTGTGTCGCATAATAATTTGCATATGCATACCAAAAAAGACGAGTGTGGTGCAAAGATTGGCTAAATAGGTGTTTATGGGAGCCATAGAACAATACTACACAACTACAATATGTGTATGAACATGATTTTAGAAACTAAAGAAACTGCTATATGAGAACGAGTGTAAATACATTCCATCGTGGCCACCGATTCCATACACTCCTAGCAAAGGTAGAGCCACACATCCGAAAACAAGATACAAACATGCAAAACAGCAGAGGCTCGATTGCTTTGAGGATGAGAGATAGAGAGAGGTATCCGGGTACTGATGCTTTATTGCCCGAGAGCAGGGTCTACATAACAGGTGCAGACATATATGTAGTACACGAGCTGACCCAGTTCCTTGAGATCACCTGTGCGGCATCATCGACTGCTGAGTCCGGCGTTTTTTGGCTGACAGGATGCCTCCCCTAGTGGTGCCTGGGGGGTTCGGCTGATGTCCGTGGGCGTCCACTTCGGAAGCGGCGTCGTTTGTGCGTAGGTGCTATGGAGCGTTGTTCCCATCCGGCAGGTGTCGGGTGTACGGTGGTGCTGTGGAGCATCATTCCCATCAGGTGGGCCAAGGAGGTGCGGCATCAGACGTGGGAGTGCAGCGGTGCTGTAGAGTGTCATTCGTGAGCATCCACAGCCACAGAGTGACATGCTGGGAGCTTCGGGAGTGGGGCTGGGTGTGTGGTGATGCCATGGAGTGTCGTTCCCATTGGGTGGGCTGGCGCGGTGGTGGCGTCGGGTGAGCCGAGGAGACCCACAGGTGTGGCAGCGGACGGGCCAGGGAGGCCCACAGTCGGACAAGAAGGCAGGACCTTGGTCCATGGTGGTGTTGTCCGGTACGCCACAGCAGCTAATCCAGCTTGAGAGAAAGGCCTCTGCACAGGTACTACTAGTAGTGGCTCCTGTAATCGGAGTCGCCTCGGGCCACCTAGTGGAGTAGTGGATTGGTTGATGATAGTCGGGGATATCTGGCGTCCCCCAATTGAGGCAAAGTCCGTGTGTTGGCTGATCAGCACCCAGGTACCCGTCCTCCTAATTTGTCTCAAAATGCAACAACACCGTATTTAGTCCGTTAACAGTGTTTGGGGTTCGCCAGAAGTCAAAACTATGTGCCGCGTTGGGGTTCGCCAGAAGTCAAAACTATGTGCCACGTGACTCCGTTAATGACTTTCTGAATATGGTTGACGTGAATTGTAAATGGCTGGGCCAAACTGTTTGAACAAGCCAGAACATATCTAAGGAGCCCCACCAATGGCTCAACACCTTGATGTGATGGTGGGGCTTGTGAGGTGGGAAGAAGAGGTGGACGATGGTAGCCGGGCAGTTTTCTACCCTGGCAGGTTCAACCATGCTACTAAGGCCATTTTTGAGCACCCAGACTAAGTTCAATCCTCTTTTGAACCTTCTAACTTTTTCAGTCTTTCACTTCTTCCCCTGTCAGGATGAACCAAAAATTGACGACCTTAGAATGTTAATGGATGATGGCTATGACAACTCTTGTAATGTGATGGAGGGTGGGGATGGGCGGCAATCCTCCTCACCCGTAAAATTCGAGTACCTGACGTATCAGAGCGAGGGGAAAGTCTTATGTCAAACAAGGCCACCAGTACTGGGTCTGATCTCGACAGACTGAAGACACCTTAGGTGTTGGTGGCCAAGTGTATAACCAAGAAGTAGCCTCTAGGGATAAGCACCACATGGTACCAAACCCCATCCTTCCCTTGTTGGTATCTATGGTGGGTGGAGGACTACTTGGTCGAAATTTTCTAACACGTCCAATGCAGGAACAATCTTTCCATCATGCTGACAATACCGGCCTGACAATGATTTTTTCTTACCAGAAAAAATCAACGGGACACCAGGGTGAATCTCTACTAGTTCTGTTGCAGAAAGCTCTCATTCACAATGAATTTTGAGGTAATAGAACTAATGGCAAAAAAGTATGGTAAAGTTGAAAGAATTAGACTCAAAATAGCAGTAGATGAGACTTCTTTGGATACCTATATTGTATTTGATATCAATAGATCTGCAGAGAATGCCAACACTCGACTGAATGGCCATGAAGTCATGACAAGCTGTTTGACATCAGTAATCTTAAAGAGGACTCTTTTGATTATATTCCTGAGGAAAAACTACTTACGATAGAAAGAAAATCCCCTATCCCAGTATGGTTTATCGCAACATATAAAGAAGGCAGTGAAAATTTCTTAAAAGTTTCTGAGATCCTCAATACTGCCCTAAATGGTATTCCTCCTAATAATATAAAAAGATATGGACGGAGCATTCTTATTAAAGCTAAGAATATAATACAAAGCAGACTGTTACAGGCTTTTATGCTATCTCAGAAATCAAATATAGCCTCAGTATCCCCTCATAAATCATTAAGTCACACTAAAGGAGTAGTATACTCTAAAGATTTATTTGAATTAACAGAGGACGAAATATTAAGCAGAAGTCTGCCAAATGTATAGTAAGTCATGAAAATTAACGGAACAAATAATGTCCTTTTGATAAACTTCTCAGAGTACCTCCCTGACTATATTAGCTTTGGGGACCATGTAAGAATGCGAGTGAGAAGACCATCTCCAAAACAGAGTATGGCCATTTAAGTATATATTGCCTGAAGAGCCAACGTTGCCACAGATGCTCAGACAATCATGAACCAAATACCACGTGCCATAAAGAGTTGTTCTGCTTTTTGTGTGATGGCGAGCATTCACCGTCTTGGAAAGAGTGCCCAAGGAAGAAATTTGAAAAGGAAGTAGTGGAAACTGCGGACTTAGAACGCATAAGTATTGGTAGCACCAAAAGACAAACAGAAATGAAAACTGTTCCTATGCAAAAGCGATATCAAAAATGAAACTTACAGAGAAGAGGGAAACTGCAAGAAAAATAATTGTAAAAAATAATCAAAATACAACTGCTTCTAAACCTTCACAGTGTTTGCAGCAACAGAACGAGACACTGAGTCTACACCATCTGCTACCGAAGATGGGATACCCGCTAAGAGAACACCTAAGGAGCAACGAATAAAAAATAGAATGACCCAGAAGCGAAGTCTACAGACTTCCCCAAACAAACATGTAGTTGAGACTGCAAATAAGTATGGAAATCTAGATGATCTATCAAAGCCATTGTTAACCTCACAGCCCCTGAAAAAATTGGCATTATCTGCATCGTATTCTGATGCGAAAACTTCATCCGACTCGATAAGTTCTACCTGTTGTCCACCAGTAGTCAATTCCGTCCAGTACAGAGCAAGATGCTCACTTGATGGATGTAGAATTTAGTGTGTCCAAATCGACATGTCGGTCAGAACCAAAGAACCACTGGATCATGTAAAAAATTAACAAGACCTAGTGAACCAAATAAATAACCTCATTCGACATTCTTCAGTGGAACTGCTTAGGTCTTCCATCTCGTACAGAAGAACCTAAAGCATTGATGCATGACCATAACCCTGGCATTATCTGCTTACAAGAAACCAAACTTAATAATGCCACTTACAATCCAGGCTTAAATCACATAACATACAATTCCGCCCCGCCTCCTGGTGAGCTCACGGGGGGTTGGTGCAATAATAATTGATAAGTCTATACAACACTAAGTAGTTCAATTAAATTCACCACTACAAGTGGTAGCAGTTACAGCTATACTTAAAAAAAAGTATTACCATCTGCTCAATTTACCTTCCTGGAGCAGTAGGATTTTCTAATGCAGACTTGCAAAATTTAATAAATCAGCTCCCCCTCCCTTTATACTTATGGGTGACTTGAATGCCCATAATCCTTTATGGGGGGGGCGGATTTAGATGCAAATGGGGGAATTGCGGAGAACATCCTAAATACAAATGATGTCATCTTATACAATGATGGTTCAATGACCTACCATATAACATCTATACTAACACCTTTTCGGCCATTGACCTCAGTATTTGTTCATCCAGTATAACCATAGAATATAACTGGTCTGTAAATAACTACTTGCATGGCAGTGATCACTACCCAATACATTTAACACTCTGTGTGAACATCCCATCCAGTTCACATCCAAAGTAGAAGATACAGGAAGCTGACTGGGTTAAATATAGACAAGGCACAACTATGGAGAGAGGATGTGATTCTTTTTCCATCTCATGTTGAAGCTTATTCTTGTTTCACTGATGAAATAATAACGAGCGCCAATACATCAATACCAAAGACAGGAGATAAATCCCGACTACCAGCGATTCCATGGTGGGACAAGACCTGCACCATCCTTCATCCTTCACAAGATTTCATGGAAATGTTATAGGAAAGACAAAAATAGTGGTTCTCAAACATCTAAGATTATCTATCAGCGATCCTTGGCAAAGAGGCGTCGCTATTATCGGGAAGCTAATCGAGAATCCTGGATATACTATATAAATGGGATCACCTCCAAGACACCCACACGGATTGTTTGGGGGGGGGAAATAAAAAAACTTAACGGAAAATTTGTACCATCCCCTTCCCCAACTCTGAAAATCAATAATAGTATTATCTCGGAACCACAGGAAGTAGCTGAAGCATTAGGAAAACAATTCTCAAAAGTGTCCAGTCCCAATAACTACTCTGAGGAGTTAAGGAGAATACGAAACAATCAAGTTGCCATAAATTTTTCCCCAGATGACTCTGATGAATATAATGCCCACTTTTCACTTGGAGAACTACAGGATGCGTTATCATCCACTGAAGATTCATTTCCCGGTGAAGATGGTATCTTGTTTGCCATGATCCATCAACTTTCATCAGGTGCTAAGCTCTTCCTTTTAAAGATAATCAATAAGGTATGGGAAACTGGGATCCTGCCAAGGAGCTGGAAAATATCAATTATTATACCAGTGCAAAAGCCCTACAAATATCCTATTTAAACAACTAGTTATCGTCCCATAGCTCTTGACTAGTTGCATATGCAAGCTGATGGAGAAGATGATCAATACTCGTTTGGAGTGGTATCTCCTAACCAATTTTGTTTTCGGAAAAATAGGAGTACCCTAGATCCTCTCCTGAAGCTTTCCAACCAAATTTAGCAAGGGTTTGCTACTGGGTGCCAAACCATTGCAGTGTTTTTTGATATGGAGAACAATAGCACTTGGCGATATGGAGTCCTGAAACAGTTTCATAGAATGGGATTAAAAGGCAACATGATGAAGTTTTAACATTCTTTTTTATCTAATAGATGTTTAAATGTACGTGTGGGAGCCACTCTATCATCCCCTTACTGTCAGGTAGAAGAGGTCCCACAAGGCAGTGTCTGAAGTGTCTCATGTTTTGCCATAGTAATAAATGGGATCCTTGATGTCCTTTTACCTCGCATAAAAGGGTCATTATTTCTTGATGATTTCTCGTTATTTGTCATATGATGCCCTTTCTGCATGTAGGGACTTGCAAATATGCAGGTGGACATCAAAAAATGGTTTTAAATTTTCATTAGCTAAAACTGTGGCAATGCGCTTTACAAAAAGCAGTGCCAAACCTGCTTTTAAATGGGGAAATTTTATTTTATAAAGATAAAGTAAGTTTTTAGTTCTAATTTTGTTATAAAAAGTTCACTTGGTCAAGTTCTATTGATTATCTCAAACAAAAAGCAAGGAAGTCATTAGACATTTTAAAGGTCATCTCCAATTTTGATTGGGGAGCAGATAAGAAACCACTACTCCGTTTATATGATGCATTGTGTCTCTCAAGGCTGGACTATGGCTGTCAAAAATATTCTTTGCAAGTAAGACAAAGCTTTGTGATTTAGATATAGTGCATAACATGGGCCTGAGAATCTGCGCTGGGGCATTTCGAACTTCTCCCATTGAGAGTATTCATGTTGATACTCATCAACTGCCCTTAGATCTCCACAGGGAGGAATTGGGACTTCGATATGCATTAAAGGTCAAAAGCTCACCCAATAATCCATCAAATAAATTGCTGAATCAGACATTGTCTATCAGATATTGTGCAAACTCTAAACCATTTCAAGTACGTATTAAAGAACAGCTGGATAGCAATAACATCCTTAACAAAAAAATCTGGCCAGTTCAGTATCCAGAACACCCACCATGGCTTGTACATACTGTAAAACGATGCTTCACAGACATATGTAAAAAGAACTCTCCCCCACAGGAAGTAAAATCCAAATTTTTAGAGCATGATCAGAAGCATGTGAAAGATTATAAGATATTTACTGATGGATAAAAATCCAGAGATGGGGTTGGCTGTGCAGTCATAACCAAAGAAAACTCCAGCTTAGGTCGGTTGCCTGACTCAGCTTCTTCATTTTTGGCCGAGTTGACTGCTGTAGTCCATGCTTACTGGGTTTGCAATGAGACAACGTCTTGGTGACAGGACTTTATTGTACGAGACCAGAGAGCCGACTGACTCACAAACACATTGCAGGTTAATGCTCGGCAGTGCATTACAGAAACATATCGTACATTCCCCCCTTAAGATTATACTTATACATGACAAAAATTAAAGGGGCAAATGTCACTATGAATATGGGAATGAGCTAAGAGAAAAAATGCTTTAAACTAACTTTTCAGTGCAAAAACACGCAGTTACATACACTTAGTGCATTGCTTAGTAGCAGTCAAATACATGTAATACATATAGACAGAAAAAAAAATCAATTCTTGATACAATTGTACAATTGCATATCATGTGAGCAAACAACAAATAATATCAGCATTATATGAAGTCTTGGGGCCACTTAGGTCTACTGGCAGCACTTTTGAGCCTACTAGCAATGCCGGGCCCCTGCATGGGATGCGTTACTGGTTCTATGGGCATACGGCTCGCAGAGGTGTCGTGCTGAGATGCAGGTGTACTAGGGGACGGAACGATGACTCTCAAGTGTCGTCTGTTCCTTTTTTAGAGTCTGCCGCTCCCGTTGAGCTTGACTGTGTACTGACGATGGGGCCTAGTTTCCAATACCACTCCTGTTCTGTCCCACTGCTTAGTAGCCGGGTTTTTTATGTGTACATGGATACCTAGTTTGATGGGCGGCAGTCTCCTGGTGGTATCAAGGGTGTGTATAGTCTCCTGCAATTTTGCCACTTGTAGTTCCCTTTGATGTATCGTCTGTCTCCAATACCTGTCTACTACTAACAGGTGGTTTCTAGCCATCGGTACCCCGTCACACAGCTGGCGACCCACTGCAAGCTGAGATGGCAACTTGTTGATCTCCCTGAGAGGCATGTTGAGATACTGGAGTATCGCCAGGGCATCTTGTCTGACTCAAGGGCTCCACCTTTTGACGTGTTTTCTCGGAGTAGCCTCTTTGCTGATTTGACAGCTGCTTCTGCCCTGCCGTTGGACTGGGGTTACTGGGCTGACGACAGATGGACCTTGACTCCCCATCTCCTGAAGAAGGCAACCATCTCCTTGCTGGCTAAGTTCGTACCTCCGTTAGTCGATATTTGTTCTGGGGCTCCCCAACGTGAAAAATTGGATCAAAGGAGATTGCTTATTTTGTTGGATGTGGCACCACAGGGGAAGTGAGCTATTTTTAACCAACCAGTTAGTCTGTCTGCATATACCATGTATACATTGCCTTCTATTTGGAACATATCTGTGACGACTTGCTGGAAGGGGTATTCTTCTGGCGGCATGTGCATCATTGCTTCGGGAGGCAGTGAAGGGACGTGTTTGTCACATGAAGTACATTGGGCATGGTGATGCTGAAGGTCTCCTTCTATTCCCAGCCAGTAGACTGACTGCCTGGCCCTTCTAAGCATAGAGTTGAGGCCTTGGTGTCCTGCATGCAGGTTAGTGGCTACCTGACAACGTAAATCTTTGGGGATAACCAAACGTATGCATCCTTGTCCACCGAGTATGTCACCACATCCTGGTTAATGGCTAGCCAATCCTGAACGCTGAAGAAGGGACAAAGGCAGGAGATTTCTTGTGACTTCTGTCAGGGCCAATCGCCCGCTGCGACCCTAGCAAGTAAGGGCTGATACACTGGGTCATTAGATGCGGCACTCCTGACGCAGTCTTCATCCAACACCATGATATCCAGTTCCATGGCGGCAACGGTTGCACATGCCACTGCCACTTGAATGTCGTCCTCCAAATCCACGTCAGAAGCTTCGTGGGGTGCTCGCATGGTCGGGTACCTTGAGAGAAAATTCGCGGCAGTATTCCTTTTTCTGGGTAGGTATTTGATGTGAAACTTGAACTGGAGTGTCTTCTCCTTCAGGTTGAACAATCTTCAGTTGAGGACGTCCTTAAGAGCCCTATCACCTAGTAGCTTGACAAGTAGACGATGGTCCGTGATGATGGTTAGATTTGGGCACCCAAGTAGGAACAACCTGGCGTTCCGCAAGCACCAGGTGACTGCAAGGGATTCTTCTACGGGGGCATTCCCAGTTTCCGAGGGGGTGAGGTGTTGACTGCCACATAGGGCAAGACACCAGCTGCCCTTGCAACAAAAGGGTCTGTCAGCTGACTGACAAGCGTAATACTGCTGGAGGACGACGAAACCAATACCTTCCTTGCCCCAATTCATCATGATTATCATAGGACGCGTCTTGTCGTATTATGCCAAACCGTCCTTGGCTAATTGACAGATGAACTCCTGTCTGCTGGAGTTTGCTACGTAGCTGGCTATCCGAGTAGACATTTTTCCCCGTGGGTTTTCTGAGGAAGTCCCTAAAGTGCTCCATGATATCAGTGATGGAGGGCTTCTCTGGCACGTGGAAGTTATGAATGGCGTCTAGTCGTTCGTCTGCAGGCTTGTATGACTCCCATCCCAAGTGGTCCTGATGAAGGTAACCTCTCTCTTTCAGAATTTGAACTTCTCGGGCTTGAGTGTAATACCTGCAGAGACACACGTTGACAGGAATTCATATACGTGCCAAAACGCCTCTTCAATGCTGTGATCATATAGCAAGGTGTCGTCGATGCATTTATGCCTTCTGGTGATGTCTTGCAGGGCATTGTCGAACCTTTTTGTGTAGGTGTCGGAAGGCGAACAGTGACCCATGGGTGTCCTACGATAACGATACCACCCCCATGGGGTGACGAAGGTCGTGGGTGGGCAGGTATCCTCATTCAATTCCACTTGGTGGAAACTCCAATGGGCCTCTGCTGTAGTCTTGTGCGTGTGTATGGGAATGCTCAAAATCATGTCGAAGGGTACCGGTGTATAACAAGTCTCACGAAGACAGTGGGCACTGAGGCGCTGGAAGTCTACTGTGCAGTGAGGTTGGCCCATTTTCTTGACTACCAATACCATCCTTGCACAACATTCCGTTGCATCCCCTTCCGGGACTGGTTCTATCACGCCCTTCTGAACATCTTTGTCAAGCTGGGCCTTGACCTCCTCTTCTCAATACTTAGGGATTGCTGCCAGCGTGTAACAGGCATAAGGTACAGCATCAGGCAATAAATGAATGTGGTGCTGCTTGCCCGTCATCACAGGTAAAGGTTCCCTGGTTATGTTGAAGGTCGTGGATGAGAAGTGATGCAACAACCATTCCTACATTCTTGGTATGTTCTTCTCCATGGGTGGGATGGGTATGGTGGCTGGCTTCGTTGTCTGAGGGGAGTTAGGCTGCGAGACTGTCTCGGTACTAACATCAGCTGATGCAATGAAAGGGGAAGGGTGAGGGAAACCAGGAGGTACTATTCCCAGCTCCTTACAAGCATTCAGTGATATACAGCATTTCTGGAAGTGCCTTACCTTTTAGCACCCATGGCGCGTCATACCTTAAGCTGGGCACGATGCTTGACCAGGTGAATGACGTCCCCCACAATGCTTTGCACTTGAGTTGCTGTGCAACATCGCGACATCTGGCTCTACGTCATCACTAGAGGTGCCGGCCAACTCCCTCGCACCGATAGCAACACGCGGGGTGCCTTCAACGTCTTGGCGTGCAGCTTCAAAAGTACAACACAAAGCCTGAAGGGCATCTACACTTTTAATCGTATCACCTGCCTGAAATACATGCCCTTTTAACACAGGATCGCTGAGACCTACCATTATTTTCCGTAACAGCATATATTCAGCCAAGCACTTCTTGCATTTGGGACACTGAAAATCACAATCGGTGGCCTTTTGAGCACACCTTGAGGAATAATCACTTACAGACTCCTCGCACCCTCGTGCGAGGGCAAAAAATTCGGACCATTGCACTGCCTGATTTGAAAACCCTAACACAATGTTCCTGATGGCATCCAGAGCCACATCTGGAGTAAGGGCATTCCATTTGGCATCTGAGTACTGAGCATCCAGTGCATGTTACAGCGCCAGCACACAGTTGAGTCTATGTAGGACAACATCCTGTGGCAGGAACTTGTTGAGGTGGATCCAACACATCATCGAACGTCTCCAGGACCTGAACTCTGCTGAGGACATCACAACATTACATTTCTCAGGGGCAGCAGAGACAGGGACTTTGCCGGCACGTGATCCAGAACTGGGAAGAGCATCCTGAAGGGAACAGATGGCGCGTAGCTGGTCTGCAATTAACGTTTGTGCTTGCATCATGGCCTGTGACAAGGCCCTTGGTATTGCAGGAGAGGCACGCCTCGGCGTGGCCTGGGCTGGTCGACATATCAGGGGTATGACTTGGTTCGAAAAATCATTGTGCCATATTGGGTTTGCAATGAAACGACGTTTTGGTGACAGGACTTTATTGTACGAGACCAGAGAGCCGACTGACTCACAAGCACACTGCCGGTTAATGCAAATCTTACATCTGGCAAAGTGGCAGACCTGATGGTCATCTCTTGCAAATAATACAAAGTATAGAAGTATCGGAATCAGCGTATCCTTCTGGTCATCAGCATTCCATAAAAACAGAAGTGAGATAGTTTTATGCAGGTTGAGAATTGAGGATTCTCACCTGACTCATAATTTTTTATCAGAAGGCTCTGAGACTCCAGAATGTGCTCACTGTAACAGTTCCTTGTCAATTGAGCACATTTTGGTGCAGTGTCAACAGTATGCTGCTGTGCGCATAAGCATGGGCTTGCAAGCAAGCTCTTAGCAAAGATTTTGGATAATGATACAGATGTAAAGCTGTATTAAAGTTTTTAAAAGAAATTGATTTGTTTAATAAGATATAATAGATTTTTAGCATTTTTATATAAATTAATATTTTGAGAATTGGTATCATCCATATTTTCACTAGATTTTTAGCATTTTTATATAAATTTAATATTTTAAGAACAAGTATCATCCATATTTTTACTATATATATATATATATATATATGTATATATATATATATATATATATATATATATATATATATATATATATATTCCTTTTTTTCCTTCAGTTTGTACTCCCATCAATAATACATATAACCATTCCTCATAATCATACCTCATGATGGGGCTGAATGACCCTTTGTGTCTTAGTCCTGGGTCTTAGACCTCAATCTCATACATCCATCCATCCATATCTGAGGAGGTATGCTGTGATTAGTCCATTAGATGCGTGGGTGGTTTTCCGAGGAAGGAGCTTTCAGAAGCCTATACTTTTATCGCCATATGGTTATGTTAAAGGCTTCTGAAGGTAAGCGTGGCCATAGTGAGTCCATTAATGGTGAAGCCAAAACCGCTGTTTGCCTTCACTCCTCGGGTCGCCACTCACCAGTTGAGAAGACACGAGAGAGAGACAGGTATCTGGGTACTGATGCTTTATTGCCCGAGAGCAGGATCCACATTAACAGGTACGTGAGTCTGGGCAAGAGAGGTAAGCGCGCAGAGATCAACAGTTTGTTTCTTTACATACACATATACAAGAATAAATGCAGATGTAGTCTTTGTACATACATGATATTTACAGTGGTGGAAAGGCCACAGAATTCTACATTGAATGACATAAATTGGAAATTGGCAAGTTGTGAAGTAAATATGAAATATCGAAAAGATATTGTCCTTACAAATACTGCCCCCCACCCCCAAGACAATTATTATGTAAAACTAATGATTGGAAGGCAAAATGCAATGAGGAACTTCTAGTCGTGGTATCATTGAGGAGGCATGAGTCGATCCAGTGTCATTTGAGATCACTTGCTGTGGGGCGACATCGACTGCTGAGTCCTTCAGTGTTTTTTGGATGACAGGATGCCTCCCCTAGCAGTGCCTGTGGGTTTGACTGACGTCCGTGGGCGTCCACGGCTGCAGAGTGACATGCCAAGAACTTCGGGGGTGGCGTCAGTTGTGCGGTGGTGCCATGGATCGTCGTTCCCATCCAGCTAACAGTGGTGATAGTGATTACAGCAGTAGATGGTTGGATAGCTCTTCGTGTTGGTTATCATAACCTTGGAATTGTACCTGTGACTTGTAGCATGCTGTGGTATTAGTCCTCGAATGTTTGTACAGATCCCCTGCTGGAAATCATATTAATTTACCACTGCTATCCTGGAGTTATGTCACTGGACAGAGCCTTCGCTGCTGCCCAGTGATTATTAACTCTATTCCTGCTGGTAAATATACCTCATCCTGTAGAAGAAGTCTCGCAGAATTTGGAGAAATTGAAGAGGAACGGAGTTCGTCAAGCGTCGTCATCTTTCTCTTCGGAATGATTATATTTTCATCAGCTTCCACCCCTCCGACTTCGAAGGCTCTCTGCCAAAGAAGAAGGTCGTCTCCCCCCCTAAGAAGTCTCGTCACGGGACTTCTAAGGGTCTGCCTCCTCAAACTGAGGAGGCAGTTGGGTCTTCCACTGGCTCTCCTGTTCCTTTGGGAACAGGAATCATCATGTTGTCCCCAGGTCCTAGTGTGTCAGGAGCTGTAGAAGCTAAAACTTTGGTTTGCACTTCTGCTGCTAGTCCTAGAGGTTCTGCCCCTAAGACTAGTTCCATGTCGGGCACTCATTCTCGAGTCCCCAAGTGCACGTAAATCTTCAGATTTGCGTGCATCCAGAGTCAGTGACATTGAGTCCGTTCACCGTCATGACTCGAGCATGGAGTGCAATGAAGGAGCAAGTCGCTCAGGTGACTCACACCTTGCCGATGATCGCTCTCGCGGTGATTGCTCAGTTCCCAGGGTTGACGTGATGGTCCTGCCAGACCGTGCAATCAGAGACCAGTAACGGCTTCCCCATCCAGTCCTCTTGATAGGTTTTTGCCTCAATAAGGACTTGGACGAGTTAGAAGACGGTATTGGCTCTCTCCAGTCAGGTGCACGCTCAGCCCCACCCATATGACGGTCACGTTCACATGACCGACCGGTCTCGGTGGCAGCAGATGTTTCGCCTGCTGTATGAGAGTTTTGTAACCCTCCTTGGGAAAGCGTTTTCTCCAGACGATAACGCTTTCCTAGGCTAGCGGAGCGGCCATCACCACAGGTTGATGGCTACCCGTGACTTGCTTTGTCCTCTAGTTCTGAGAACGTACAGTCTTCCTCCCCTATTCCCTCTACTTCCTATGGCTACGCTGGGAGGGGCGAGATGAATAGGAGGCATCCCGCAGAGTACTCTCCATAGGATTCAGTGTTGAAGGACTATGTTCCTGGAGGGACCTTAGGGTCATACCAGACGTACGTCCACGCCATTGAGGAAGGATCTTATTTGCCCGTTACTCCTCGATTTCTATGGGAGTTGAGGAGGGCCCCCCACCCTGATGATCGTTTGACAAAATTCAGGGGTCTTGCCGAGTGCTTATAATTCTATGGGATTTCTAGCACTCTCCAAGTGTTTTGGTCTTCTACGATCTGCAAACACTTGGCCGAGACAAGAATTCCTGATAATTGTTACTACGATAGCCGGGAATATCGCTGAATGCTCAAATTCCTTGGAATTTCTGGCATTCTCAGAGTGTTATGGTTTTTCTGTAATTTCCAAACACTCTGTCGAGACAGACATTCCTGGTAATTGTTATTACAAAAAGCGGGAGTCTCACTAAGCCATTAAGTTCCTTGGAAATATTTAGCGTTCACAGGGTGATTTGGTTCTCTGAGATTTCCAAACACTCGGGCAACAGGTATTCCCGATGATTATTGCAATAATAGGGAGTCGCCGAGGACCTGGATCTCTTGGGTTCGTTGGCGCTCGCTGAGTGCTCAGCTTCATCATATTGCCGAGTATGAGGGGGAGAAAAGGCTTGCCCGATTACTGTCATACAAGATTCCGGTTTTCCCGCCAAGCATGGGAATTCTTACGAATTCTAACACTCGCCAAGCGCTCACTATTACGAGTGCTTGGATGGTGAGACGAATCTCTACCAGTACAGATGAGTCCACTCCTCAGTCTGGTTTGGAGTTATGTAGAGCTTGGAACTGTATGCAACACCTTCTAGGTGAATGGTCAAGTACCGTCCTTGTGTATTGGACCTTAGGGTCCGAACATGTAGGACAGCAGACACAACCCCTCTTGTTCTTCTCAGAGCTTTGGGCTCGAAGGAGAATAGTTAATTGGGAAGAAGTGATAGTTCTTCATTGACGATTACTACTCATAGTTACATAGTGGTGATTGGCTCAGCTTGCTTGGCTCAGCTCGACCAGACAGCTCAATCTGCTGATCTGAGTGCTCGGCTCTAACAAACGAACTCTCTGCTCTTGATCGGTGCGGTTCCTTGCCATGACATAGCACCCTCCTTTCCAGTGTTGCAGCGAGTTTTCAAGGGGTCATTGTCTTTCGTCTTTGTCATCTAATGCCTCCTAACCTCTCTCTTCATAGGTTTCCATGTCCTAAGAAGAAGAAAGTATTCTCCGCCCCTTACGAAGTCTCGCTTCGAGACTTCTAAGGGTCTGCACCCTTTCCATGGAGAGGAGGTAATTGGCTCTCTTCGGCTCACCTGCTCCTTCTGGAGTGAGAACCTGGACGCTATCCACAAATATAGTGTCTCGGAGCCCCAGGAGTTTGAACCCAGGTTCGTTCTCCTGTCTCTGGTTCTAAGGGCGCTGCTCATGGAACCGGGGCTGCATCAGATATACCCATGTATGTGTATCTCCGAGTGTACAACCCACAAAGTGGGTCGTACATCCACAGTAAGTGATAGGTAGTCTTTTCTCCATCACGATAGTGGCACAGGACGAGAGAAGAGACCGAGCCACGTTTTTTGGCTCGGACCCATCTGTGAAAGCCAGGAATGGCTAATTTTCAGGTGCCAAGATCTATTTCGCTGTCCCTCAGGACAATGCATCTGAAGGAGATAGGAGGAGGTCCTCTTTGTAGTCTTCTTCATGAGGTTTGATCATGGAGAAGATATATGCATAGCAAGACGTGGCCAGTTCTCGCCAGCTTTTACTGCATTTAACTCCGGTTAACTTTCACTCACGTTTGCGTGAACGAAATGGTTGTAGGAATGAATGTTTTATTTAACAGAGTGAGAACATCACAAATCAGGGAAGAGTGGGCAAGAACAGTCAATCCTCCTCTCTTTTTTCCCTTCTACTTCCTAGTTATACCGGGATGAACAAGGAAATAAGAGGAATTCTGTGGAGTCTACTGCTCAGAATTCGAACCCGAGAGACTATGTTTTTGGTTCAATCCTAGGATCTTACCAAACATACGTCAGTCCGTTCAGGATGGATAGCACCAAGAGGATTGAATGCCTATTCAGTGCTACTGTTTTGGGAACAACCAATTCAGCTTGAACTAGTTGTCTTCAGTATCCTGTTATCACCGTAGAGTCTCCCTTCGGGAAAGCCTCACCTTCACTCTCTTCATTAGAGAATGAAGGAGGTCTGCCTCCAGTCCTTATTCTTGTCCCTAGAATGAAGAAGAATTAGGCTGGAGTGCAATTTACAGGAACCTACAAATATACAACGTATATTTCTCTCCTGGCATATTTTGGTTATCAATTGCATTGTCCGAGTAATAGGCACATACCTCTAAGTTAACTCTTCTGGTATGTGACCGAGATGAATAATACCTTCTCTTAATTGACCTGGAACTCAGAGTTACTGGTTTTGATTTTGAGATAACTAGTGGTATTGTTTCCCAACAACACCACTGCATTTGCATTATCACCGAATAGGAGGGTTTTCTTCCCTCAAATTTCGGTTAAAATGCAGATGCTCGAGTGTATCTTTTTTTGCGCTCAATGGTGCTAGCTGAATGCATTCCTTCATGGAATGGACTACCAGGCAACTCACGATGACAACAAGTTGAGCGAGCAGTTACATAGCGCTGCCTCAGTACTGCTTGCTCTCTGCGATAAGTCGTTTTGGTTTTGTTTCTCCTCTGTTGAGGATTGACTATCAATAGCAACATCAGCAACTGCCTCCTGTTGCTAAAAATAGACATCCAGCCAGTGCGCATGCGCGTGTTTACATCAAGCAGGTCGGACATCTTCCCTACTTTCTTTTGGTACCATTTACCTCCGTCAATGGTAATAATGATGTTCTCTTGACATCCTGAGGCTATACACTTCTCATGCTTGAAACAAGTAGAAGGTTACATGATTACTTTGTATTTTTATGTTAGAAAAGAAAGAGATACTTAGTTGGGTTACTGTATTAAATATATACTAATGCAATATATAGTATTTATAGGATTCTGACCCATGAGAAATTCTCGAGCCTCTCTGGTTATTTCATTCAATATTTCATAACATGTGTTTTTGTTCTCACCTTTTTACAAGCTGACATACTAAATGATCTTGCTTACTGCTAAACACAAAAGTAGTGGGGACATCAGTTTCTTTCTACTTTATGTTATGAAACTTCCTTGCCATACTGCCCTCTTCGTTCTTCTCTGTCATTAGCTTATTTTGTTATGTTTTTTTATTATTTTTATGTTGTGTAAACGTGAAATTGTGACTTATATCCATATTTTACGATAGCAATATGCATAATTTGCCATATAAATCAATATTATTCATAAATTTATTGTAATATGCTGCTAGCCAAAGTTCTTTAGCTAAAGTGTTTACGATGTGAACGGATGCTATGACAATTGCACAAATATATATACATTTCATCGTAATTGAAGCTCATACTGTGACAGCTAATGGTGTTTCCAGATATTATTATGTATATTTATTTGATTAATATGAGTAATAGTCAAATGACTACCACATTTAATAGGAAAGGAGCTTCGTTTCCTAAACCCGAATTTTTGTTTACATTCGTTAGCTGATGTGTGGCCTAACTTCTATTTTTCTTTTAATACTATATACGAGAAGGAATTTGTACATAAATTTTTGTTTTTCAAAAGAGTAAACATCACATTTAGTAATAAACCAAAATGTTGAATTTACTAATGGCAAAAATACTTTATATTGTTTGGTATTTATCAGTCAGCTGACCTTGCTCTTTTGATTTTTCTCTTTAACTCTTGGTGTAGCCTAACCTTTGAAATTTTGTTTGTCTTTTCACTTATGAGGACATATAAGGTGAAAATTCAGTCAAACAAGGGGGAAATATTGACCAGCCCTGTGTTCATGCAGAACATGATACGTATAACGGTGGGGGTGGGGGGTAGTTTAGATGATAAGTTTCAACTTTGCTCAACATATCCTTACAAAAGAAAGAGGAAAAAATGGTACTAACCCATTTGGCACCTAATAGTTAATGCTGCATTTGTAGACTCAAACATACGTTACAATATTCAGAATCCCACTATTAAGCTTGATAAAAGAGTCGGGGGGAAATGATTGACGCTGGGTTAGGCTGTAAAGGGAGCAAAATCAAAGGGGTAGATATTCAAATCCTATGGAATGTAGTTAAGAAAAGCATTTTCCAGCACAGTATGAAAATAAAAACAAGCCCCATTGTATTGTATGCTATATCTTGCTTAAAGAAAGATAATGGTTCATGTAAGAGAAAGCAATCCTATTTTTTTATGATCAATGTTTTGAAAAACGACCTCTTTGTATCATTCCATGTTTTGAGACATCATACCTATCAAGTGCACTAAAGGCCGTATGCCAATGTGGAAAATATATGTGTGAGGTATTGATGAATTGGGTGAAGGAATGTTGGGGAAATTATTAGTCATATATGAAAAGGAATTTTTATGATTTTTCTCAATTTTTACCCTTGCATACACTTGTAGTATTATTTTCGTTGCATATGTCAAAATTTTACAGGCTCAATCAACCTTCCTTTTTCAGATAGTATGCTTCAGAAAAATTCTCTTCACTTCATGATGCATTGACCTTAATTTCAGTACTTAGTTTGTGTTCCTTCATTTTTGCTCTCAGATATATTCACTTCTAAAGGGTGGCAACCTTGAACAACTTGGAACTCAACGCAGCCTGCTGTTTTTTCTAGCCCATACATGCTTTTCCTGTTGTTACAACCTGCTCATCACTTTCCATCATCTACACTGCAGTACAATGTGTATAAATGAACTTTTATGTACATCAAGCATGGACATGAAGGGGGTTTAAAAAATAAATGGCTATACTGTGAAAATATCTTACATCAGCCTCTATTGCTAAATAATACTAATGATAATATGAAGCTGCGAGATCAATAGTCTTACTTGCTGCAGACTTATAGTAAAAGAACAAGTGGGAGGGTTAATAAGTGCAAGAATACTAAACAAAAAATTATTGTATGAAAAATAAACCCATTTTCAACATTATTATAATAAATGTCTTTAGATAATTACATAAGCATCTTCCTACGCACATGGATGCTAGTAGGTGACACTTACACGAGTCTTAATAAATAAAAACCTACTATAATCTAAAGATCACAGAAATAATAACTGAGAAGTGCATATGCAGTTCTAGCAAATAAAGGTAGTTTTCACAGTGGATGAAGAAATGGTGATAATAAACAGTATCCATCTAATATATATCAGCCATCCCATACCCAGGAATATGGGAAGCATCACAGAATACATTACTATAAATGTCTGTAGATAATATATAAGCAGCTTCCTACGCACATGGCATGGATGCTAGTAGGTAATACATACACGAGTCCTCATAAATAAAGAAACTACAATCTGAAGATCACAGAAATAATAAGTGAGAAGTGCATACGCAGTTCTAGCAAATATAAAGGTAGTTTTCACAGTGGATGAAGAAATGATGAAAAGAATAATATCTTTCCGAAGACAACTCTGGAGTATGCAGCAGTGGTATGGAGTTCTCATTCAAAAAGAAGCATAAATATAGAACTAAAGAAAGTACAAAGAGCAGTTACAAGATGGGTAACATAGTTCAAAAATTTGAGCTGTGAAGATACATTTAGCAAAGATAGGACATAAGGCTTAACATTTCACTAAGGTTAATGGCTTTTGGCATTTTGCTGGTTTAGCAAAACATTGAATGCCAAGTTTCTCTTACATTTAGCTGCTTTTTAAAGGAAGTCAGACTTTCTTTTTCTGCCCTTCCCAAATGGGGCAGCTCCTCTTGGCATGCCAACTGGGCGTCTAGCAACTGATGTTGGTTGACAAGGTATTTTACCCCTGCCAGCTCTAGACAATGCTCCAGAAGAATGTAAAAGACTTTAGTAGTTTTAATTTCTTCTTGAAAAGCTTTAGACTATTGCAAGAAGTGTTGTCTTAAAAATTATATTAAACAAAACTGAACTTCTTGTCCGCTATGGAAGGAATTTAATATTTTGGGGTAATAGGTATGTATAATGTGGGGACTGACATATGCCTTTCTTTATTGGTAGGGTAGGGTAGGGTAGGTTAGGTTAGGTAAAGTAAGTTAAGGTTAGGTTAGGTTAAGTGAAGTTAGGCAAGCCTAACCCAACAAACTATAGAGGCTCCCGAGTGTGTCTT